>NC_136002.1:16476081-16573581 GCF_048128805.1 Centroberyx gerrardi | reverse complement strand
GTGTGTGTGTGTGAGTGTGTGTGTGTGTGTGTGTGTGTGTGTGTGTTTGAAAGAGACAGAGAAAAAGAGACAGTGAGTCAGTGCACATGCCTTGCAGCTCCTTCTACAATGTCAGATAAAGAACAAACATCCACATAGGATTTTTCACAGGATTTTACACCACAAAATATATTTATTTGTAATAGTTATTCGACTAGGCAAGTTGACTAAAATACTCATTTACAGCAACAGCCTAGGGGATTAATCGCAGTGGGAGGGAAGGATACACACATACACACACACACACACACTCACTCTTACCTGGAGACTGCAGTACAACCACAATGTTCTACAACTGCAGTATTCTACCTTCCAGTCACGAGCTCACTTCTCCTTCTTTAAATTAATATTTGAATACTTTCTATTTCGGTCGCTCAAAACATCACCTCAACTGTTCCATCACAATAACAAAGAGGAGGAGGAGGAGGAATCAAAGTTTCATTGTAAATAGTTGAAATTTTGACACTTACCAAATAAAAAGAATCTAACATGAAACACAAGAATCGAATTTATTATCAGCCATAAATGCCTTGCACATGGATGGACTATTATTGTCATGAATTGGAGGTGTCACTTTTTAAAAAAATCAATTCTAAGTTTCAGAATGAAACACTGTTTGCACTTTTCAACCTCAGAGGTTGGTTGAATAGTTAGACAAGTTGTCCCACAATGGCAGTACCAAGAATGAACAATTTCTGTGACCTTAATTCTGATCCGTTCTGTTTTCCTTCATGCCTAAATGCAAACATGTTAGTTTAAGAAAAATATAAAATATAAAGATCATGATTGGAGGCAGCTGTTTCTGCATATCTTGCATATCTTTGCCAGTATTTGGCAAATCCACTGTTAAATATTTTTCTAAACTTTTTACGAATACAATAATGAGGATGCTGTGCAGTGCATGACAAATGCATGGTAGGATAGGACACTTCAACATAGGCCACCTCTCTGTATTCTTAATGAATTAGCATTGCACGGCAGTCTGCCCTATGAAACTCATGCATAATATTCATCATAATAGGTGCAGATAGCTACTGTGCTTATTTCACTGTCAGATTAATTTATATAGGGTGTGATATAAATTCCCTAAGGATGGTCCATCTGCAGTGCAGCATGCATTAGTGATAAGTTGTGGGTCTGAGGTTACAACACATTTCACTACCAATGTAATATCATGAGCGTATCTAGAATGGAAATAAGAGCTTGTGACTGTTGGTGTTCTGCCAAAACATCTCATCTCCAGATTTTTTGAGCGTGTTGAATAATTCTGGGACCAAGCCCAGTCATTAATAATGCATTGTAGAATGTCAAAGAAGCATTGAATGTCAGTGGGGGCTGCCAACTTTGCTTAATTCCTGGAAAGTTTACTCTTGGAAGATTTGTTTTTGTAGGGCACAGATGGTTGATAATATGGTTTAGAGAGGTTGATGGGAAAATTTCAATGCATTGACCCCAGAGTGGAGGTTGAAATGTTTTGGAATTCCAGACCAAATATTATTTCAAATAATATGATGTTATTACAAATCAAAATATGTTCATGCTCACACTTGGCAATGCTCTAGTCTATACAGACTAACATGCAGGCAAAATACTTGATCACTTGTCAACCAGGGAATTCCAACAGTTGCACAGAATACATAGAATATATTTTTGCAATTCTCAATTTGTTGCTCAATATGTATATTTGGTGGACTGGTTAGTTTGGAATTCTGGATTTTTTATTTATTTATTTATTTCTCAGTTTGAGCAGTCACAGGTTATATCAGTTGATCATTTGGCGATGCAGCTACCTCTGATGACTGGACTGGACGCTAAATACTACAGTTTAGAATTGAATTGTTTACCATTCAATTTGTCATAAATCTCAAGCTGTGAACTGAATATTAAAATGGGCAGGCTCATAAAAAGGTTTGTTGCCTAGCCACTTCACAATAAAGACTCCAGCTCCAGGATCAGTAAGCTACTTAAGACAGGCCTTGTTTGCTTGTTGCTCTGCATGACTAGTCCCCTTTCCAAACTGCACCTAGTTATGTGGTAGCTTGCTGGGCCTGGTTTACTGGCCTGTAGTTAAGTTATTAGTTTCTACTGTATGTCAAATGTTAGAGAAAGAGAGGGAGAGAGGAAGGGAGGGCAAGCAGCATCAGTGGCATGTATTAGCGATGAGTCAGAGGGTTGTTGAAGAACACCCTTCAACATGCAGACCTTAAGAGAGAGATCATATGGAGCAACCTATAAAATATAGAATGATAAGGCAGACACTGTAGATGGACGACAGATAGGAAAACAGATTCTGCACATGAGAAGATCGACAGACAGACAGACAGACAGACAGACAGAGTGACATATAGGCAGCTAGACACATACACAGACATACAGACATGCAGAAAGACAGGCTGATACAGAGAGAGGCAGACTGGCCAAAATCCTGCACTCCCTCTCCATCTAACACTAGAGTCCAGACCATTAGCTATTTAAAAAATAGCACAGGAGACCAGACTAAGATGGTGTGTGTGTGTGTGTGTGTGTGTGTGTGTGTGTGTGTGTGTGTGTGAGTGAGTGGGTGGGTGAGTGAGTGTGTGTGCATAGCCTCAAATAGAAGCAACCTTTCCCTGCGGAATGCACTAATGGGCTTGTCCTGATGTTTGTCTGAAACATTAGCAAGAGGTAGACTAGACAGTCTCCACGCTCTACAGCTGCACACACACACACGCTCACACACACACTCAGACACGCTTTATCTCTTGTATGTTTTTAAGTACTTCTAATCTGCACACCTACTTCAGTCAAGAGGCAATACATGATTATACCATATTCCTATTTATTATGCACATGCCCTCAGCTCACATCTTTCTGTCTCGCTCCCTCTCTCTTACTTGCTCTGTATCTCTTTCAGACATATATATATATACAAGTGCACACACACATACACACACACACACACACACACACACACACACACAAACATACACACTCACCATTGTGGTTACAGTAGGTCCCGTACTGAATGTTCTGCGAGTTTTTTCTTCTACTGACTGGCACTGACTTCAATGCTGTTAATGAGCAACTGTCAATGCATAGAGAGTGTTGCCTACTGCACCGTCTTATAGCAGGGGATGAGAAGGCTACATTCACAATGGAATGCTTACAAATGGATTTACGGACTAGTAGCAAACATTGTATCCTTCAGGGACTGCAGTGCTTCCTATAAAACCAAATACCAGTTTACTTTAAAAATAATACCACAAAATGACCTTTATCTGATGTCTATACACTGTGATTAGTGAATCTGTGAATGATTACAGTCTGTGTATCACCCTGCAGTGAATGATAACAAAATGAAAACTAGATTAGTTCAACCTAGTGACAAGATTCAATTACGTTAAATTACATTTGGAGTTAAAAAGACTGAACTTGCACATTAATCAAGTCATTTCAAGTTTGAACTACTTAGCACTTTATCTACCCAGCGATCATAATGAGGCCAGAACCCAAAAGGCTCATGGGAGTTTTGATAGCAGTGAATTTAATTTTGTTTTGCCCCCAACTACCAGCACATCACCTGTGCCATGGTTGTTGGATGTTAGCCACAAACCAGTGATCATCAACGCAGCAAAAACAGCACAGCTCTAGGCCTGCTCAGGTTTATTTTCATGGGCATGTTTTTTTAATGCTTTCCTCTTCCCACCATGTGTAATTTCAGTCATGTAATATATTCTCTCTACATTTGCAGTATCTGCACATGTATATTATTCTTGCATTACTTTCTTTTCTGTTAATATTGCACATAATAATGACTATTAGATGCTCGTAATCACGATCACATGGCGTACAAACACTTGCTATTTGCTAACCAGGATGGCCGTGAGCTGATGTAAATGAATGCTATCAATATTTCAATAATGACATTAATCAGTGGTGGCTAGATCACTAGGAGCACTGGCGTGGTGTGGCTTATAGTTCTTACAATGTTTTTTGATAAACTGGCTAATTAAATATATTGTTAAACTGGTTAAATTGGATATTTTATGCAATCCCAGCAAATAACATGAAGCAGCTAATATAATAAGTTATTGGAACCAAATCAAATGAGAGTAAATGGCAGAAGAAAGCTAAACTCATTGTAGAACTATATTCAGAAAACGTAAATTTGGCTGCTGAACCATAAATTCTGGCCAAAACATTTCAGACATTAAAAAGATGAGAAGTGGATGGATACCCATAGAGGCACTGCAGATGCACAGCCTTATGCAAAAAGTATTCTTAGTTTAAAACAGGGCTTTTGAGGACAGAAGTTTTTCACTCCCCCCACCCAGATTTTCCCAGCTGGTCTCTGATCTTGCGGCTACCACCGACTTGTTCGCGTCAGCTACTATGATTGTCTGCTGTTGTCAGAGTGCGTTATCCTTCCACTCGGCATCTTTCATTGTCTTGTCATTCTTTCGGCTACAGTGGGTGCTTGCTTTTACATCTTGTTTGGCAGATGAAGTCATGTTTTGTGAGACAGAAATAGGCTGTGTACACACACTGGCACAATGGTTTTGTTGTGGGAACGTTTTACTTGTCTGAAACTATAAAAGAGACAAAGACAGCTTGGCTTTTATATCTCAACAAACAGCCCAGTCCATGGAGACAGCCATGGACTTTTTACAATAACAAGTACAATATACTGTATGCCACATCCCATCTCATGTTAGTGACAACCTGTCAGCTTCTCAACCCTATCGACTGTCAGCTGAAGCCTGATGGAGCGGAGTCAGCAACACAAAGCAATTCAAAGGATCGTTCTAGAAATATTACAGTAAAACAGAAAGAGCTATGTAATTAGCTGGACCACAAGTCAGTAAAAGAGTGCCCGTGCAAGGTTATTTTCCACATCCTGTCATTTTTTCATGTTGCAAACCAGCAGGCTGTGTACTTCAAAGGCAGCGGGAGGTCTCTCAAAATGCTCTACTTCTATAAAGTTGCTAATAGTTTGCTACCCCTCCATCAGCTTTTAAAACACTATCAGGAAGATAATAATTGGTATCTACTTACAAAGACATTGTGAGCATGATATGTAAGAAAATTAGGACAAGTTATGAGCACCAAGGTAATGCAAGAGTAAACAGACTGGGTGCCTGCTAATAGACATGCTTATTCCAAATGATATATAATACAGAAAAACCACTGATCTGTTTAGGCACCCAGTTTGCAACAACTTTGTAATGGCTTTTTTCTTTTGCAATGGATTTAAGGTGTTCATATAAAGTGATAAACAAGTTTTAATAAAATCCAACTTCAGCAAATAAGTCTTTTACGTAAAGTAAGGCCAAGGGGGAAAAGGCCATTATAAAAGTAGCATTGTATTTTATCGAAGCAAAATTACGTAATGGACAATATTTTGGGCAACGTAATTTTTTTATGATATATGCATATTTTGTTGACACGTTTTGTGCATTTAATTCATCTAATTATCATTACCCTGTGTGTTTAGTGCACTGCTCATTTTGCTCTGATGATGGCCTAAGGCCGAAAGCTCAGTAATAAAGTGTTGTGTATTGCAAGGCAGCGACATGGAGTCTCTCCTTTCTAATTATCATTATAACATGATGTGAGGTGGTGTTAATTGTGTTGTCTGTTGTGTATGTGCGTGGGTGGAGGGGACGAGCAGGACTTGCTGTGAGTAATATTATGTCATATTATGTCATGTGTTATGTCGAGTGTGTGTGTGTGTGCTTAAGTGTGCATGTGCTTCTGGTTTTGGACTATGACACAAGACTGAGAAACTATCACCCACTGTTTTCATTTTAAAACAACACACACATCACTTGATACATATTATGGAATACTATGGAACACTAGATCTTTTCTCCATTTCCAAAAGCTCAGTTTTCATAAGTTTTTGTCTCTTATGATTCATCAAATTGCATACAGTGGAGAGTACCAGGAAAGATGAAAGCGAGAGACAGGATGACATGCAATTAAGCTTGAAAGCCAACACTCATTTGTGTTACTTTACAGCTCAACATATGTTAATAACAACACATTGACACAACCATAACCATTTTGAGTATGGAGTACAGAATTCTCCATAACAATAACAATAAATACATGTATAAAATAATATGCAGAGAAATCTGCACATAAATAAATGAAAAATATTAAAGTGAACATAACTTAATAAATAATTACAACAGCTGTTCTGAAGGAATTCAGATTAGAGAGCCTCTATTGTGGTACCATCCTTCTTATCCCCTATTTGTACCACCCACTTAAACTGTAGTCGTTCCTTTAAGACTTACTTTAACATAATTCTTATGATTTTGGACTGTCAGATGTCAGAAGTCTCTCAAAGTTAGAAGTAAAAGAGAAAATACCATCAAGATACGGCTTCAGCTGCCCTGACAGTGACTGAGAGACGAACTTTGATACAGTGACAGAACCAAGGATGATTTCTGTTGTACAATGAAATCAAGGTCATGTGAGTGTAAAATGCTTATTTAATTTATTTATTTATTATTTAATATATCAATTTTTTATGAATTCAGTTTTTGTCTCTTGAGAGCATCAGAACATCGTTGGTAGAGTCTTGGATCTTTGAGTCCTATGATAGACTGAGAGTCTGACATCATGAATATAAGATAAAAATGCTGTTTAAGGGCGAATTTTCACTTTGTCTTGTCATGGACTGACATCTTATGATGAGACACTCTGGCCCCAACCCCCCTCTACATCCCCCACCCCGCTCCAAGCTGATTGATTATTGGTAAGCATGACAGAAAAACGAATAATGCCCAGTACAATAAGGACAAATCGAGTTCTAGTGCAGTGCGTTGTATTGTGTCCATAAGTGAATACCAGTAGCATATCCAGTAGAGACTGGGGAAAGGAGGAATTGCAGATATTGATTGGAGTCATTGATTGGTTAGTGTTATTGATTCAAGAGTAAGAGTCAATCAATGATCTCACAGCTTTTGTGTTTGCTTTGTTTATATACTACACAGATGCTCTGTTCAGTTTTTACAGAGAGATCAATGATGCACATCAATGAGCTTATATGGGTCATGTCTAAGGTGTAAAGTCCTTCAGTGTGTAGTCCAGTCTTTTGTTGCCAAAAGATAACAGTCTACACATTATCTCACACTCTATGGGATTTTTCCAGGACAATGATGCAAACATAATTAAAATAGCATCTGCATATACATTGATGAAGGTTAGGTTTAACAAGGTCATTTTACTTAATTGCATGCAATATAAGGGGGCAATGGTGTCAAATTCAAATCCACAGATTTGTGGATTGTGAGGGCTGAACTAAGAATTTATTTAGTCTGCAACAGCTTCATATTGAAATTACAATATATTATAAGTTGCTGCAGTTTTATCAATTTGAATGGTTACAGTATAATACTTTCATAATGTTTTTATACAGGTTATTAGGAGACATATTGCTGGAATTAACCTGGGAATACACAGACAGAAGCACATTTCACATAAACTCTAAAATCGTCTCTCTCCTCTCTCTCCCTCCTTAATCTGCCTGTTGCTCTCTTCCTCCCTCATTTCTCCCTTATCTCTATGTCCCTCCCCTCTTTCTCACATAGAGCCCACATACAAACAGATACATATTTTACATACACTCACAAATCCTCTCTTTTTTCACTCACTCACTCACACACACACACACACACACTGTGAGATGATTCAGAGAGTGATGGTGTGGGAACCAGATCCGTATGACACTAGAACATTCTGCAGTCTTGTTACAAGCTCGGCCGGCCAGCGCTGCGAGAACACGAGGCCAGCGGCCACGAAGCGACTGTCACTTCTCCTCAGCCACGGCCCTGCTCGCTCTGTGTTTGCAAGTGTGTGTGTGTGTGTGTATGAGTTTGTGCATGACAGCAAAAGAGAGAAGAGTGAGAGTGCATATGCGTGAAGGTTAGTGTGAGAAAAAGACTAAGTGTGTGTGATTGGTGGTGGTGGTGGTGGTGGTGGTGCTCTTTGTATGTGTGTGTGTGTGAGTGTGTGTGTGTGTGGGGGGGGGGGGAGGGTATGGGTGGGGGGGTGTACAACAGAGCCAATCCCACTCTTCAGGTGATAGCTCTGCCCTTGTTCCTATATTAGGGTTCAAGATCTACGATCTCACATGAGTGAGCTTTAGACACAGAACGTCATGTTGCATTTACAGGAGGAGCATTTTTATTGCAATTTTTAGCTTTTAGTGTTTTGTTATGTTGACAATAGAATTTCCCTCTAGGATAAATAACATCTATCTATCTATCTATCTATCTATCTATCTACGCTGTGGGCAGTCATTGAAACCAGTCAAATTCTGCTAGGGCGGAGCATGGCACCGGTGCTCACTTGTTACTGTCGTGGGAACAATGAAGTTGCTACAGTTAACAACAATGGAATAAGAGGCTGGAGTAATGAGCATACTTCTGGCAAAACAGAATTAAGTCTTGATTCAAAATTTTCATCCATTTTCATCTTGCTTGTTTAATTTACCCAAAAAGTTTGTATATTAACTTGAATTTACTAAGCTAAGCTAACAATGGAAACCATCGTTGCCCTCTAGTGCTAGTGCTAGTGCTCGCTATTGAACTCAACAGTATAGTGAATTGTAAAAACTATTCAAACCATGTAAAATGCTGGAATGGAGCAACGTAACATTCCCTGAAGTTTAGTCAAAATTCAATCAGTGGTGTCCGAGATATTGTGCGTAACAGACGGATAGACAGACGGACGGACCAGGGCTGATCCATAGTCCCTCCCCCGATGTGATCATGAGGGACAATCAGCCATCATTTCTCTCCATTATTCCTGTAGATGCTGTGTGAAGAGTAGTGACTCAACCTGCAACCAGGGGTGTAATCTTTAAACTGACATTTGTTAGCAAGCTCAAGATGCTGCACTGGGGGCTCATTTCCAAGCTAATGTGTATACAAAGTTATGTTGTAGCTTGGTACAGAGTTCAAAAAAGGCACAATGATCCAAATATTGTGATTAAAAAAAAAAAAAAGCCTGTATGACTATTATGTATTTCAATCACTGCTTCTCTGTTTTCCATTGACCCCTCCTGAAGTTGCTGCCATTGGGCATTTACTGTAGCTGGCTTTGCCACCAACTCAATACCCACTCCCACTGTTCATTGCATAACTCTTGCTATTTCCTTTTTAGCAGCACCACACATCATGAACAGAGCTCTGATTTCAGTCATGATTGTAACTCCAACCCTAACCCTAACACTTCTGTAAATATCTTGAACTAAATATGTTAACCCGAACCCACCCATGCACACAAACATGCTCATTAGTGCCATGCTCTGGAGCTGCCCCATAAGCAATGAATGGGAGACTGCTTTTGCGGACCAACAGGATGTTTATTTGCGTTTAGATAAGCTTGTGCTGTATGATCTGAACAAGACAAGGTATATCCCAAGAAAAAAAAATCACCTTTGCCATCTTTCTGAATGTGTTCTCTGTGGATCAGTTTCAAGCTTTATATCTGATGACTCAACAAGTTTAAGTGTTAGTTCTCTTTGAGAGATAGTTTATGTTCACAAATATTGGACTGTCCTAGACCACATTAACAAAATAACATAACATTAACAAACTATATTTAACAATATGTAATGCCTCCGCTGTGGCTGACACTATACACAGATTTCACCCACTGAACCCACTGATTTGCTTACGATCATATGGTCTTGGTACAGGAGTACAACTGTTTATTTCATGAGAATGTGTCCCAGACCAAGTCTAAATTTGTGTCTGACCATGGAAAAACAGGCAGATTGTGGGAAATTGGTTTTTCACTAATTATTGATCATTACATTCCGAGTTTTAAAATGGCATGTTACATTGGTTTGTTGAATTATTACTTACTGAATCAAAAAAGTTAATTTTTACCAGACTTTTTCCTGATATAAAATGGGTCTCCTATAAAGTTAAATGTGCCTGGGTTCATGGTGTCACAGTTGGTCACAGTTTTCATTTGGATGCCAGCCTAAAAGTCATGTGACCCACAGGGCACCCATATCACATGACCTACATGAAATCCTGCAAATCAGTTCAAGGAAACTTAATGTGACCCACTGGACCAACAAATCATGTGGACTCCATCAGGTCACGTGACCTGCATCTGATAATGTGACCTACAGCGCTGGTCCTGACCTCTGAGTCCTCCATCTGGCCTTTCACCTTTGACCCTGTCACCCTCTGGCCAACCTCCTGAGGGAATACGATGCTCAACAGCAAATACACTCACATGTACACATACATGTGCACATGCACACACTCACAGGCGTGTACACAAACATGTTCATGCATACATACACACACACACACACACACACACACAGCCATGAAAATATACCATAACAATGTCTACTCACCACACATTGCACCAGGGGGGCAGCCAAAAGCTCCTTTCCTTCTTGTCTTTATCCCAGCATACTGTCTGTTTTTTCTTATCCTCCGTCCTGCTGGATTCTCTCGCTTCCCTCTCCTCCTCCTCCTCCTCCTCCCCCTCCTCCCTGTCCCCCCTCTCACAGCCGCTGTTCAGGTCCAGCTCTGTCGCTGGTGGGGAGAATCCAGGCAACACACACACCCACTGCTCCGAGCGTCACTTTGAACATACGCTCAGACACAGCTGGTCTCGGAGCTGTGCGCACACACACACACACACACACCTACACCCACACCCACACAATCGTGTACACAAACACAGCTGAGCTCCTCGACAGTCCTTATACCCGCACACGACCACACACACACGCACAGCTGGTGTATCCGCAGCTGGATGGAGACAGTTGTGATGTGTTTTCCTACGTTTCTGTAGGAATCCCTGTTTTAAGGAATCGATGAGACAGAGAGAAGGAAGTCGCTGTATCTTAATGCCTTGATGACATTAAGAGCCCTGCACCTTGAGTCTCACCCATCATGACTTATTTAGCTTCGGAGACGTATACATCCTGCTTCCAATGAAAGGAACCTTCATGTAAAGGTACATCAAAGCATTTCTGCACTTATATTTCCTCAAGCCATGACAGCAATCCTTCATCAGCCAAATCTCTGTAACTAGGCCATTTCCAGAGAGAGCTGGAAAGGTTCCAATCAAACCAGGGCAAGAAAATAGAAACAGCAAACACTTTTGAATACTTCACGAGTGCCTGGTTTATCTCATCTGGCAGTGATATATGCACCTCTGAGTCTAATTGAGTGGCTGACGAAGCAGATCCAGCATGTAAATCCACATTTACCACCAGGGTTGGTTCCAGTTCTAGTGGAAAAGAAGAGGGAATGTTCTAGTCTTGGTGCGGACTCATCGATCTGTCATTTCCTTGCTGTTCCCACTCTTCCCAAGAAATACCACAGTTGGTCAAAAACCTCCAGCAAGCGGAGCTCTCCTCGCCGGGTCTCAGTCTCGTAGGTCACGTTTTAATTTGCAGCAACGTCTCAAATGTACCACGGTCGGCTGTCGTTTGACACACTTTCCAGTGTAAAATCCGTTAGAATAAAAAATCAGCTGTGTTTCTTCCGTCTGTGTTTTCCCTCTGTGGTGCAAGGAACAAGCTCTTACCAGAGTGGCCTGTCAGCATCAATATTTAACAGGAACCTCTTGCTGTGTTGTTGTCACCGTTAAAGTTTCCGCGGCCCCCGTCGCCGCGCGCTGGATGAGATGTTCTCTGGTCTCCCCTGCTGTGGTCTGCAGTGTCTTTTGTGCTCTGTTAAGTCCTGTTCTCCTTATCTGAAGTTTGGCTTTCTTCTGATCTGCTTTGCACTTCTATGTCCAGTTCTCTGGTCTGTTCTGCTCTTCTTTCAATCTCTCTACTCTCTACCTCATGCTCTGTTCCTATGGTCTACCTTCTCCAAGCTTGTCTTCCCATATGCAAACCTCAGTCATGTTCTCTCAAGTCACACAGGACTTTCTTCCCCGTAGCTGCTCAAGTAGTTTTTCAATCGAGGCCGTCCTCCTGTCCGTCCCTGTTCTGCGTCCGCTGTCCGCCCCGCAGCAAACCTTCATTCAACCTTCCCTCAACCGGCTTCAGTCATACCTCATCAAATCCTCTACTTTCTCAACCCACCCTCTTCTCGCCCTCCTCTCCGCTCTCTCCCTCTAGCTGACTGATTCACTCGGCCTATATCTCAGTCACTAGCCTGTCAGTGTGGCTTCTGCACTCGTCCTCTCCCTCCTCTGTGCGAAGTCGTCGTTCAGAGCCGTCCCATTCTCTCAGTCTCTATCTATTTCTATCTATATCTCTCTTTCTCATTACCTCTCCCTCTCCCTCTCTCTTCTGTCTGCATGCAGAATACACTATATTCTAGCTGGTCTGTTCTGAGTCACACTTTGCTCCCCTCCCTGTTCCTTCCACAAGCTTGCATGTGTTTGGCTTTTCCTCTGTTTTTTTCCCCCCTCTCTCTAAAAAGATGTCAGGGTCCGTTTGGCACTTCTCTGTGGCCCAGACACCAAAACGACTCCTCTGCACCCCGGTGTTGCTCCTGCTGAGACAGATGGGCCGCCAGTCTATAGATAGACAGTCAGGTGGACAGATAAAGACAGAGAGAGACAGACACAGGCAGACTGTATCTAAATGCCTGTCTGTTTCTCTTTTTGCTCCTGCTGATGCTGATAGTCTTTGATCACAGGTGACTTCTTCTCTTCTCTCCTATGACTGGAGAAGTGTCTCTTCACTTGAAGGATCTCTTGTTTTGTAGTGGTCAATGATGCAAATTTGCTCCTTCTGTCTCCCTTTAGCTGCTGCTGCTGCTTCTTCAAGACTTTTGTCATAATCTGAAAAAAGAAAAACAGAAGCAGATGAAGCAGCGGTAAATGCTGCCTGAAAAGACACGAGTACAGCAGAGAGACTAGAGGGAAAGAGGAGGATGGGAGAAGGAGAATGGGGAGATGAATTAAAAAAAAAAAAAAAAGATGCCCTCAGGATCTGTGGAACTGACAGCAGAGGAGATAAGAGATGGGAGGAGGATGAAGAGGGGCAGGGAGGTGGAGGAGAAAAGCGTGTGTGTGGGTGGAATGGAGAGATGATGGTTCAATGGATACGGAGTGATGGGAGAGGAGGGGCTTGCCGGGGAAACGTAAGGGAGATGATGAAGGGATGAAGGGATGGATGGATGGATAGAGGGAAGAGTGAATGGATACAAGGAAGGAGGCATATATGGATGGAGGGAGCAATGGGTAGCTAGATTGCAAGAAGGATGGATAGATGGATGGATGGATGGATACATAGAGGGAGGGATGATGGACAGAGGGAGGTGTGAGGGGTTGTGTGGACAGACAGAGAGAGAGATGGACATATGCTTGGATTCATGGATGGATGGATGGACGGATGGATGCATGGTTTGTCAGGTTGAGTGTCATCGGCTCTTCTGTGACATCGTTCAGGAAATCCTCCTGAGAGAGAGCGATGAAAGGAGAGAGAGTGATGAAAGGAGATACATTAGCCTTTCTCAGTCTCTCTCTCCCCGTTAGTTTAATTAGTCAGAACCATCAGAAGAATTCAGAATGTCTTCCATCTCTCTCTCTCTTTCTCTCTCTCTCTCTCTCTGGATTTACCTGTACTTAAATCCTGCTGTGCTTTTCCCCTTTTCTGGTTGTCAGCAACACACTGCTGTCTGTGCTAAACCTGCTCCTTTCCTCTCTGTTAATTTCTACCTCTCCAATCCATTCTCTCTCTCTTTATCTCTCTGTCTGCTCCTGCAGCCTCAGTCTGGAACCTCAGTCTGTGCTATCACTAAAAAGCAGCACCCCCTCCTCCCTCCTCCTCCTCCTCCTCCTCTCTCTCTCCCACTGTTTCCCTCATTTCACTCCCTCTCCCCCTCCTTTCTCGTTCTCTCTATATTTGTCCCTTTCTGCCTCTGCCTGCATCTTCTACTCTCCCTCCATCTCGCTTTCTCCACCCCTCTCTCTCTCTGCTTATACTTCCTCCATCGCTTCTCTCTCTTTTCTCGCTCCCCCATAACCTCCTCTATGCCTCCCCCATAATTCAGTCGCCTCACTCTTTCTCCTCTCGCTTGTCCTCCCTCCTTCTGTCTCTCTCCTTCCCTTGCTTTTCTCACCCCTCCCTCTCTAAGAGAAGCTGCTAGAACAGAGTGGACAGGCTCTGAAAGTGGAAGGCTCTGAGGACACCATGTGAACACCATTCATAACCCCGCCATATGAATTATACACACACATACATTCATATTTTCACATGCATGCACACACGCACAACATGTGAAACACTCACACACACACACCTTCACCATCTGGCTGACTGAAAAGACGGAAAACACATCTAGCTGACAAACAAACAACGAGTGACACGCTGTGGACCAAGCAAAACATTCTTTTTTCTTCATGCATGCATACCTGAGCAACATTTGCAGTGCATACACACACACACACACACACTGACACACACACACACACACACACTCAGACACACCTACACACACACACTGAAACGTGGTACTTTGAAGACATAGATAATGGAAGAGGTTATTTTCTGCAGTGTGACCAGCGCTGGAAAATGATAAAAGATTGAACAGAGAATATATGTAGTACATGTTCATATGACTGCACCCATGCGCGCACGCACACACACACACACACAC
Source organism: Centroberyx gerrardi (assembly GCF_048128805.1). Classification (NCBI taxonomy): domain Eukaryota; kingdom Metazoa; phylum Chordata; class Actinopteri; order Beryciformes; family Berycidae; genus Centroberyx; species Centroberyx gerrardi. The sequence goes on along the minus strand of NC_136002.1, from coordinate 16,558,951 downwards.
ACACACACACACACACAGTCAAACAGTCAAACACAGAGAGAGGAACTTTCTCATTGGAAAAGGAAATGCTGTATGACAAACAGCATCTGAATCATTGAACAAATAAATGAATCATGACCCACATGATATGTGTGTGTCCACAAGGGAGTGTGCCTATGTGTGTTTGTGTGTGTGTGTTTATATGCTTTTGTGTCTGTTTCTGCATATAAAACGTGTGCGTGCATGTGTAAAGTATGAAATGTATTTGTATCACATTGTCCAGTGTGTGTGTGTGTGTGTGTGCGCGTGTTTGTATGTGTGTGTGTGTGTGTGCGTGTGTGTGTGTGTGTGTGTAGCTGGTTAGAACTCTGTCCTTTTGGCCTCCAGCATCACCCAGTACCACCATCTGTGCAGTCAGCCAGATGGGAAGGGTGTGTGTGTATGTGTGTGTGTGTGTGTGTGTGTGCGTGCGTGTGCGTGTGTGTGTGGGATGCACTTATGTGTTTGGGTGAGTTGATTAAAGATCATTATGTCCTTCATTGTTCTCACCACTGGCTCTACTGGTTATTGGTTTCTAGCATTTATTTTTCCATGTTTTCGTTCCATGGAACATTTTGAAAGTTGTCATGCAAAAACCTCATTTTCCCAATTAGATTTTTCAGTTTTGCAGTGATAGATTGGAGGGTAATTTCAATAATAAAATCACAGTTACCAATAACAAAAATTTTTACTTTTGTTATCATCCCCTCTACATATCAGATTGAAGTTAAATCCCCCCCCCAAAAAAAAGAATATCCCCATCCTGAGTCGTTTTCCTCATAAATAGTTGTCTCCTTCTTTCAGTTGACACCCAGATGAAAAAATTGTTACATTTACTTTTTCTGGCGTTAGTCTTCTTAATACTTTGATTTTATCAAGCAAAAAAATAAAGATTGCTCACCAGCATCCTGAGGCTTGAAATGTTTTGTTCCAAAACCCCATCTGCAAATGCACACTATGCACTAAAACACTTGTACAAATACACACACACACACACACACACACACACACACACACACACCACCCAGCTGTCATCTCACCTTACTCTCAGGCATCTGACTTGGCTCAGAATCAAGTAGGTCAGAAACAGAAACGGCAAGATAAAGACAGAAACAGAGAAAGATTTGGGAGTGAGATACCAAGGCACATTTACTTACTGACGTACTGATGTAATATCTAACGGCCAAAGTATTATTTAAAAAAAAAAAAAAAGAACGCCGAGATCAGTGGACAGATGAAGATCCCTGAAGTTTACTTGGCAACCACAAGATATCAAGGATGCATCGGATGGTGACTTGGCTGATAGGAACAAATGGGAAGCCCGGAGCCCCAAGATTCATTGCGAGAACGACACATCACGTCCAAACAAGCCGGCACTAATAAAGTCTATAGTGACGATTACAGCAGCTGGGAAACTGAACACCTGTGTGTCTCGATCTGTATGTACAGCATATAGTCAGTTGCAGCACTGTTTTTTCTTAATCTGGACATATTAGTTGACATTATCTGAACATAAGTCGGTACATATGACACTTTCTCTGTACTACCTCAATAATACACATGCTTTTTTGCACACTGCCTACACACCACAGCACTTTCTGTACATATACTGTGTGTATGGCCTTTTTTAGGTGTGCTAATGTACTGCTGTAGGATCACTTATCTGCTTTGTTCAGTTACTCATATGACTCTTATAGTGACTCTTATGCTGCAAATTCTGATAATAGTTCCACCATTTCATACTGGTATACATATTGATATTTTCTTTCAATATTTTCAGAATGTTAGGTTTATACATACTTATATTTACATACAGTATATAGCATATATTCCATATTTAGTAATTCATATTTAAACAAGTAACATATGTAAGGATAGCAACTGTAAGTAAATCCATACATGTAAGAAACTCTTTCCTATACTTCCCATTCATACAGTCTATTTAACATATGCTGAGCTGCCGGCTATGTTTATATAGCCCCACAATTGTTTATAATCTTTTTATGTTAATATTATATATTTCTTTTATCCCTGCTGTATTGTTTTACTTTTGCTGCTCCTGCAATGACCCAATTTCGCCACAGGGATCATTAAACTTTCATCTTATCTCATCTTATCTTATTAATTGATGGTGCGACCTCGAGCACCGCAGCCCATCTCACACTGTAAAGATGTTTTTTCTCTGTGCTCGTGTTCTTGAGAGGCTCGTTCTCCCCAAGACAACTTGGGAAGAACGTTCTCCACTAGGACACAAGTAAGATCACACTTCATTAATCCCTGGGGGAAATTAGGTTGCAGCAGTGAAAGTAATAGAAGTCAATGGAGTATCACAGTATCACTATATTACTAGAACGATAAACAGGAAAAGTGTTGACTTGGACTAATTGGTATTGATAATCACCTTCTGTATCTCAATTGTTAAGGAATGTAGACAGACACTTGGACAGGCAGACAGAAAGACAGACAGATTGGTAAACAGAATGAGACACAAACACACACACACACACACACACACACACACACACACACACACAGATAGACAAGCAAATAGGTAGGAAAATAGATGAATATAGATACTGACACATGGATATATGGCGGTAGGCAGGCACATACCACCAAGGTAGGCAGGCAGTCACATGCATTCAGGCAGTCTTTTAATGCAAAGTTAGCTGCTTCATTACCCCGATCAGGCCTAGGCTGCTCCCTTCTTCTCCTTCATCCGTCATCCATTCTTTCCTTCTCTTCTCCATCCCCTTCTATTCTTTCCCTCTCATCATCTCTCCTCCTTCACTCCGCAAACCCCAGCTTACCTCTATAAAATGCATTATTTTAAACAGCAGAGCAAAATGAGGAGAGAGGAGGGGGGTGATTAAGACAGAGATAAAGAGACAGTGTGAGAGAGAGAGAGAGAGAGAGAGAGAGAGAGAGAGAGAGAGAGAGAGAGAGAGAGAGAGACCTAAATAAGGAACAAAAGACAACAAAACATACCAGGGGCAGAAATTATGTGTGTGTGTGTGGGGTGTGTGTGTGTGTGTGTGTGTGTGTGTGTGTGTGTTTTTACACACGATGAAGCCTTATGAAACCGCAGGCAACTTAATTCTGTTTTTCCGGTTCAGTCCTTCCCCTCTTCTCTCCTCCTCACTTGCATTCTGTTTTGTTTCTGATCTCTCCATTGTAGGTAGGGCAATGCTAACAAGCATTACATGTAATGGGATTATAGTAATCTATATGACATAAACATTACAAAAATGTAATACATTATTGTTACTGAAAAAAGAACAAAATATTCACCATATTAGAGATGCCTTTCAAAAAGTAGGTGATTATTTGGTGGATTACTCAAAAATCTTGAAGGGGAAAAAAAGGCATATAATTGTAAAATTCTGTCTCTTCCAAGAACTGGTTTGTAGGAGCTGTACAGTACTTTTTGCTCATACCTGTTAAAAATAATTAAATGTAATTTCTCTGTTGTCAGTGTCTGTTATCACTTCATTTTCTTAAAATTTTGTGGACATAGTAATCCAAACGTGACAGAATAAAAAATCAGATTGCGTCATCAAATTTGAGTAATCCAGTGGATTATGCCACTGATTACAATTTGTATTAATCGGCGAGCCTCCACGCCCACTAAGTACGCCACCAACCCAGAACAGCCTCAATTACAACGTTCATGAATCTACACTGTGATATATGATCTGTGTTCCAGCAGATTTGTCTTAATTTCAAACCAAAAGACTAATGAAAAGAGCTTTAGAGGCTCCACTAAGCACTTGACAGAGCATCTCATGTAAATAAACCAGTCACTCATGATCTGGATGCTCACACTTAAAACATTTAGAGCAAGCTTAAGTGAAATTTAACATGCAACAATCTTGGGAGGAGTTCAATTAGTTACACATCAAAGACAGCTAACAGTCATAACGGTAACATTTGTTGGCATAAGCTATCACACATTGCCTTTTATATAGTCTACAATGCTGCATACATTTGTTTTCCATGGTAATATTCAAAATGTTCTGTTTATTCCAGTTTCCAAGGATTTCTGTGATTGAAAGACAGCGTATCCCAAATGTGACGTTAACAAGGATATGTGTGCATGTAATCACTGGGCAGCTCCAGCCCCTTGCTAATTTCAATGGCAGAACTGTTTTATTGTAGATAGATGGCTCTGGGATCATCCCATCCATTCCTGTCCAGTCCCATCCAACCAAAGGTTATACATTGTCTTAATCAGGCATTAGATCTATTAGAGGTAATTATAATGTCACTGTTGGCTTGTCTTCTACCAAAGATTACTGTTACTCTTGCTCTCTCGCTTTCTGCTCTCTCTCTCTCTCTCACTCTCTCTCTCTCTCTATACAGTATACAGTATATCAGTTCTGACAGAAATCTACTAACTCTAGCTAAAGTCCAAGTTGGAATGTGAGAATCCTGCCCTTGCACATGCACGCACACACACACACACACACACACACACAGAAAAGGAGACAGCCTGGGGGGGATGTTAAAGACTGAGTGAGAGATAACGCAAGGGATCACCAAGATATCAATGGAAGAGGATGAGACATACATGCAGGCATGTCCAAAATACGCACGTGTGCATGGACACGCACAAAACCTATCTGCAATATTGTGTGTGTGTGTGTGTGTGTGTGTGTGTGTGTGTGTGTGTGTGTGTGTGTGTGCACATATGTGTGTGTGTACGCAGAGACACAACTGTGTTAGTGTGAGTGTAAATCTGGGTCATCCCCTTGTAACCTGCATGAGGGTATGGCTCTCCCTCGTGTCGATGTTTGGGACTGCAGAACATTTATGGGGTTGAGGCTTCTGTAATGGAGTGCTTCTTAAAGTTTGGTTTGAGTTTCTGGTGGGTACATAGGCAATCACTGTATTTTAATGAGCCTGAAGCTTAGGCCAATACTACATTTGCCCAATTTGGCCTCTCAGATTAATCCTGGGATTGGGTTAGAAACTATTCACAGCTCAAATTAGGACCTGAGACATCAAGCTTCATATTCCAAGTCTTAGTGATGGTTAGGAGTAGACCTTGAACTGAATTCACCATGTTTTCACACAAGGAGTGATTCTGCAAAGTAAAGGCTGCAGTGATATTTGCATAGATTTGCTCTGATGACAGAAAATCTGACAAAACCTTTTGACAGTTCAAACCAATAGTCATGTGATGTCCTTTTGGAGAGGGGGATAACCAAATGGTTAGAGAAGGAAGCTTGTGGAGGTCGCTGGTTCCCAGGTGAATTCCCAGGCTGAAATCTGGATGGAGGAAGCCTTCCCTACACAACTACCTACAGTGTGTCCTTGAGCAAGGCTTAGTCCTCTGCTTCAGTGGCCAGGGAGCTGCTCAAGAGGAGGTGCTCAGGTGGGAGTGTATGTATGTGTACAACCCTCTCTGCTCCTTCCCCAGGCTGTAGCTATACATGGGAATATGTCCTCAGTCAACTTGCTTGGTTAAATAAGGGTTAGAAAAATTCCACCTTTTAAACAATGTCTCCCCTAAGGCTTTATTTAAAAGAGCAAATAGCAAGTTCACTAACAGCTGTGGCTGACTAGCCTGAAGTGCACTTTGATTGTAAGCATTTGGCTGACATTGTTATGTAGAGTAACTGAGAAACATGTGCAAATGGTAGGATAAATGAATTCATGTATTACCATCATCACTGCAAATAGCCTGGCAATTAAACAGCAATTAAACAGCAACACAAGATAAATTTTAACTGCTGGTTGCCGTAGGAAATCACCAGAGAGCTTCCAAGTCCCAATACAATGTTACCATGATAACTGGAGCATGATTTGATAGCATCGTGATTCCCAGTGCTTCTGTTATTAACTTTTGGCAATAAATATCAAATCAAAACTCAAGTATTAGATACATGTCAGTGCCTCTCAGACTTTTCAGTCACTCTTTCATGGATTCATTTTCAAGAACATCATTTGATAAGATCATCATTTCCATCATCACCCAGTAATTGCCTGTCCTGCCTGCCCACTTCTGTCTCTGCAGACTTCAGCTGCCACAGTTGTTAGTCTAATGATATTGGGACTGCATATCCACAGTCTCTACTCTCTGTTGATGAAGCAGGGGTCGAAGCTAGTTCTTGATGGCTGCAGGTCATGTGAGCTGTAGATGATGGGGCCAAAAGTTTCTATTGATGTGAGGGGATTGGCTGTAAGTAAGATGTAAGATTGGCTGATACTGTAAGCCTATGCTGGGGCCCAGCTACAACACCTAACACCTGTCAGTTAAAACTGTTATGATAGCTGGAGGTCTTCTGTTTATTCCCTATTGACATAGTGGCTCCAGCTACAATAATTATTGATGATGTAATGATTTTGAGGTTGGGGGCCAGTGAGTTGATTTGATGACAGCCGTCTAATGAAACCTTTTCAATAAAGATTGTTAAACAAATAATATTTTTCCTTTATTCCTGCCACTTAATCTCTCACCTCACATAGTAGGATAAGCAAACTGTATCACACAAACAAGATTTACCCTTCTAAAACAGTTTGGCCTGTTCTTCTGCACTAAACATTCATTGTGCATGGTGATGAAAACACCTTCTAGCCACAGATATTAAGGAAAATTCCATGTACTTTCCCCCCTAAACCGATCCTCCACCAGTGGTAAAACATGCTACATGACTGCCTCCTTCTGGTCTGGCAGCAGAAGTGAAAGTTTCTTCTGTGAGCAGACACATAATACTACTAATAATATTGATAGTAATGTGAGACTTTATTGATTCCTTTATTTTTTGACTGTGACTCAGGGATATGCAAGGTAATAAATTCCAAGTAACATGGCAGTCTGGTGCTCTAAAATGAATAGATAAAAAATCCCCAATGATACTTATATGTAAAATAAATAAATAAATAAATAAATAAAATATAAATAGGTTGTATACATTTATATTATATAGACATGATTATAACTTGAAAAAAGAGGACAGTGAGGAGGTGGCAAAATACTGAAATGAATATGTATATTTCCTATGAAGAGAAAGTAGGAGAGGAGCATCAAGGTTAGTGTGTCTTTGTCTGTGATCGTTCATCTGTGAAAGAAGTGCATTATGTGCTGTTTGTTTCCATTAACATCAATGGTGGGATGGGCTAGGTGTGTGTGTGTGTGCGTGTGCACGAACCTATTGCACACAACAGAAATCTCTGCATATTAGGCTTTAAGCACATTGTTCCCAGTGTACTGTTGATTAAATGAAGCGCAGAGAGGTTCCCTCCATATTAAGCAGTATTTTAACTGAGAGAACATCAACCACCCTTGGCGAAGAGAATGGAGGGAATATGCATGGAGTGAAAAAAGGGTAATATTAGTGTTTATTTCAAGAGGGGTGAGTCTTAGAGGTTGATATGGCCTAAAAGTGCTGTATCATAGCCTTAAAAATGATTAGACATTTGAGCTAAGTTATGTATATTGCCTTAGAAAATATACTAGGGATATTCCTTGCCAGTCACGTAGAAACATATGAGAAAAAATAAAGGCATGAATTCCCCAAAGAATTTGCTCATTTTCTTGCCAGTAGCAGTTCTCAATCTCCTTTAAAAGCAGCAGTGCTTGACTTATCTTGACAGACATGTAATTATTACGTTTTTGTGTAAAACAAAAAACTCCTCAATTCTACAGTGAGATTCATCTTGCAATACACATGTTCGTGTTTGTTTCAGCTATTCTCTCTAACATTAGAGACTGGAACTGCACCCCGGTCCCTCATATTTGGACCAGATCAGGTGCTGCTGCCCCAGGCTACACTTAACAGCAGCGCTGTTAGAGACAACTTCCTGCTGAGAACACACACACACACACACGACCACATGCATGCATGCACACTCATGAAAAGCATACACATGAATGTCCACACAGACACGCACACACAAACACACACACACGTGATCCTTGTTGCCTGCAGGTTCTCCATTCATTCATGCTCACTTCTTTGACTGAGTGCGTTGTGCTGTACCTTACTGAGTGTGCTGATGGGTAAAGTACTGTAAGGTGTTACACAAGACACGGCAGTCACAGTCTCAGCTAGTCTGATACTGATGATTTCCTGCATTTTTTACTTGGTGACTTTAAATTTTTATTTCAGAATGAGAGCAACATGGTTAAATAAAGGTTAAAAAAAAAAAAAAAAAAACATAACGCAGAGGTGTTATTTTTCTTTCACTTCACATGTTCCATCTAAATACAGTAACCCCTCTAAGGTGTGTGTGTGTGTGTGTGTCTGTATCTGTGTGTCTGCGTGCCATGTGAGGGCAGATGAAGCTTTCGGCACCTCAGATTCACCACAGTCTGCCCCTAATATCATGGGCCTTCATGCATCTGCTAACAGAAAATATACATCACACCCTGTACAAGCTTTATAAGAATCCGTTAATATACTGTAGAGTTACCTTCAGATTTGACACCCATGCAATTTTTAAATCCTTTTCGTGATGTAAGTGATTTCTACACCAGCCACTTTTTCTTTTTCACTCATATGGCTGTGATGTAATATTTTTTTTCTGCCAAAACCATCTACTGACTCTTTTTTTACCACATATTTTGTTGACTAACGACTTGGCCTGTGGGCTGACTTATATGATGATGTAACTGACTTGTACAGACAAATTGAAATGCGGGGGTGGGGGGGGGGCGAGAATGAAATATCACATGGTTTATTAATGAATAATGATGACATCTATAACCCTCCCTACTTTCTGTGCTGTAATCTCTATGTCTGTAAAACTTTTTCTTTCCCCCCCAACCCTAAATATGAAGAACATAGTGCATAAGAAGGGTGGACAGCTTGCCCTCCTCCCCCCTAAAAAATTCTGTTGCAGATAGCAAGATGTTGTTGAATATTTTAAATGCCTACAAGGTATCTTCCCCAAAACCGTCTGACACAGTCTGAGCACAGGCAGAATAGTTTCTTTAAGCCTACATGTATTGGGGTCAAGTCTGGTTTTATTTGCGCTTCACAGGATACGTTGAGGGCTCTTCACAAGACAGTCTAACCTAGAACAACCTTGAAAGTTTGTTTCTTTATGTCTGGCCCCATCACTTTTTGTGTGTCGAAACTCCAGATCCCATCGTGCAACTCTGCATGGCTAACCCATGGCAATTTGACAACTTTGATCACTAGAATGTGTTCATCATTCTCATTCCTGACAGTTCACTACATTCTCCACAGTAATCTCATCCCAAAATTGTCCATCTCCATTGCCTAAAAAGCCGAAAATGTTTCATTGTCTTTAAAAACAGTTAGAAACTTAGAATTGTTGGTAACATTTCAAAAAACATGTTTTAGTGTTTCCGCCCTTTAAAGGCCTTCACCCATATGTGCTAGAATACTTGAATCATGGCTGATAAACAACAAGACCTTTGGTTAGCAAAGACAAAGCAATAGATTAGGTAACAATGAGATGCAGTCTGTCAGTATTTCTCGAATTACACTTGATTCTGTCAATTTTAATAGTCTGCAAAGTTAGTCTGTGCCAATGACTTGTTGAACAATAATTAAATATTCTTTATAATAGGAGCCCAGCAGTTGTATAACAGCCTCACTCATGTGTATGCATGTGCTTAGATGAAGAATGACAGAAGATTCCCTCTATGTATATAAACCACATGCTCTGTCTGCTGCTCGCTTGAGACTGGCTACTGGAGGCTCCATTACATATTGAGTATGAACGATTGTGCCACAGCAATGGGTTTATATTGACTTTTTAAGATAGGCTAATAAATGTCCTTCCATGTCATCCTGAATATTTTTCGATTTTGTGGTTGGGTTGCCAAATCTTATTTTCTAAAAATCCCTGTTTAATTAGGAAATATCATTATACTGTACCATAGGCCTATAATGTATGTGTTTTTTAATCATGTGTAGTTTATAAACCATGTACAAATTGGGACATCTTTGTCATCAAAGTTTACTGGGGCCTGAGTTTCATCTGATGAGTCATAATGCAGCTGGACAGAATGAAGCAGAGTTCATAGAATTTAGAATGTCAGTGTCATAAAGGAGCGATTGACCTGAACACACACACAGACTCACAGTTGTCCTTTCTGATCGGTGTTCACCTGCAAATTGAGACAGAAAACTCACGTTGCATTAATTTGGAGAAACATCAACAACATCTACCGTTTAGAAAGGAAACCATGGAGAGTGATATCCATCTTGGTAAGCCACATGTATTTATAATTGTATTATTTAACAGGAAAAGATTAGTACATAAGCATAGGCATAAGATGAAGCTATGATGAAGCATGTTGACCTCGGAGCCTTGATATATGGGAACCAATAGCCAGCACAGCTTCATCAGCATACAAACTTCTCTTGGAAATGGAAAAAGGAGACTTTCCTCCCACAAAGAAAGAGTCTCCTCTCATGACCGAAGTTACAGCGTTAGGTAATGCTGGAGCATCCATCCACCCAGCTCAGCATGTTGAGGCTCAATCCAACCTGCTCCGCCTGGTTGAGACTCCATCCCATGAGGCTCCAATGACTGATGACTTCAAAATCATTGAGAGATTGAGGCTGCTTCAGCACTCACCCAATGGTTTTGATGATGACTACCACCTGGAGGCAGTTGGAAAAAGATACCTCTATGCCCCCCCAGGTGACACATCTGGATTTGTGGCTGACTGCTGCTCACCCTGTGGATCCACTCTGGGCTGCCTGGATGAGTGGTAGCCACTGGTCAAATCCCACTTTGACTTGGAGAAGGAGGGATGTGAGGAGCTCTTCTACACTTCATCTCATCTCTCTAGATTTGCAGTTGACTGCTCCCCACAGGATGTGCCAACTCTGGACCAGCTTGACAAATGGGAACCTGTTGTCAGTGGATTCTCACCTGATGCAGTTCCTCTCATTCCTCCTGGAGGAGGAGGAACTTGATCAAAAGCACATGAATGCTTCCTCAACAGTGAGTTCGACATTTATGGCTGCCTGCGCTGCACACCATGCCCCTACTCAAGATCATCTTCATGAATGGGAGCCAATCGTCAAAGCTGATTCTAAACTGATGCTGTTGCTCCAGGACTTGGAGAAGGAGGAAGAACAATGTCCTTTTATCATCAAGAGTGAAACGGTCGACTCTTGTGCACAGACTGAGGCCGCTGCTGAAAGCTCTGTTACCGTCCTGCATCAACCTGAATGTTGCGAGGGAACAAAAGTCACTGACAATAACTCCACCGTCTCTCTTGCTGAATACACCCTGATTCACCAGCTTAAGGAAGGCTCAACCAACCTCCTTCAGGAGTCCCAGGCTCCAGACATCCAGGTTGAGGTCAAAGCTCCACCAAGCCTTGTGGTTGAAACTGTAAAGGACACCAAAGATCTGTCCGGTCTGACCCTGGAAAAGACACTTCCATCCATCCAATTGGTCAAACCTACAGGACCTCAGAGTTCCAGTGCCAAAGACAGCCTGTCGACAAAACCAAAGAAGAAGAAGCGTGGCTTCTTTTCTTGGCTATCCTGCATATTCCGGGGGAAGAACAAGAAATCTGTTGACAACATGGCTGCAACAGCAGAGACGTCGCTCCAACAGACCTGCCAGACAGAAGCAGATGAGCCAAAGCCCTGTCTGAACAGCCTCTCACCTGCAGTCCACTTCTGAACTCCTGTCATCTTCCTATCCACTTTACACAATTGAACTGGATCATTTTATTTGAATGCATTTATTTGCACTACTGTTATAGTGTCTTTGCACATTTCTTCAAAACACACCTTTATTCCTGCAGTTCTGGGTAACCTGTAGCCTAAAGCAGTGAAAGTGTAATGGAATTAGTAAATATATGTTGGCCATTAACATTTTCTATACCTCTATTACTAACAATATAATCAATATTTATTCTAAATGTGGCTGTTTTTTCACTGAGAATCCATTTTGTTTTTAATATACCACTTGTTTTCTGTAAAAAAAACAAAAAAAACAACAAAAAAAAACACATAAAATCATTATTATTATGGTGACGCTTTATTTTACAGCCCACTAATTACGGTGTAACTAGTTTGTAATTATGGGGTACTAGTAAAATAACAATGCTGTAGTTACAGGGTAACAAAACAAGAAGTCCGGGTATTAAGGGGTAACAATTTTGTAATTATGAGAGATTTATAAGGTAGTTATGGTGTAACTATTTTTGTAATTACTGCATACTTAAAAATAATTACAGGGTAAAATAACGTAATTAGGGGGGACGGGAAACAATTCTGTGATGAATTTAATAAATCTGTTAGCAATATTGGTTAACTTATTACACTATAGGTTTAAGATTTTATGACATTATCGGCTTTTTATGATATTATCGACATTATTACATTTCGTTTTATTACATTATCAGCAGTTATACCTTATCGATAGTTATTACATTATTGGCCTCAAACAAACACTGTGGAAGCTTTTAGAAATCTATGGTAACAAGGGAAATATCATCCATCATTAAACCACCCAAGAGATGCATTCTGGGAGGAACTGTTTGAGTATCACATGCAGTGAAAGTGCTAAGAGCACTGTGGGAATAATACAACCTCAGAGTCAGAAGAACCCCAAATAGTGAGGTGAGCAAAAGTACTTGTTCGCATTGTTTTGGGTATTGCACCCTACAGGCAATAGGTTGTGTTTGAGGTGTGTGTGTGTGTGTGCGTGTGTGTGTGTGTGTGTGTGTGTGTGTGTGTGTGTGTGTGTGTGCGTGCGTGCATGCGTGTGTATGACAGTGAGCATGTGTGTGCACATGAGTGTGCATGTGTATGTGAGATTATTTTCAATTTTTGTATTGTAGCTATTATAAGACTGTCTAAGAGACAAATCAATGTGAATCTATTTCCATCGCTCTCCAGCTCATTAAAATAAGTGCAGTTGTCTTATGGGGACCCACAAGAAATATGCTTGAGACTCATTTTGAGTCTCTACATAACATAAGAACACAGGCATCAGGGAACAGTGAGAAAACCATTTAGCAGTGAAGTTTATTCATATCGCCAGGCACCCTGTGCCCTCAGATCTCTTCATATAAAACAGGAAGCATTTTATTCCATTTGTTGTACAGGATGTCCAGCATTTCCTTATTGTAGAATCTCTTGTTAGATTTTTTTCATCTTATGACTATATCCAAAACTGTATCAAAAAGCAAAATTATAAAACATCTGCATGTGAAAATAGACTTGCTGAGGTTATACAATACAAAAATACAAATGTCTTCACCAAACACAATCGACTATTTTAACTGGATATAACAGCACCTTCGAAATAAAATTCTGTGGTTTGTTTATTGCCTTATGGATGTCTAAGATGGATACTGCTCATAGTATTTGAATTGAATAGTAAGCCAGAGTGAAGATGTTTTTCTTACCAAATAGCATTGGACCAAGGGAACATACTGTATATAGAGAATGTCTGAAATAGGATGTGATCTTCATCCTCTTTGCCATTCTCTGTGTGAGAAGCACAAAGTACTCCTATGTCTTCACCTGTTCTTCTTCTCCCCTCTCCTCCTTTAACCTTTTCCCTTAATGTTCATTCCAACAGGCCATGATACATGGGAAGCATTTTAAGGCAATGTAGATGGGCAATTTTGCCTTTAGCAGTGGATGGGGATTTGATAAATGGAACAACATCAATATGGATAACAGACTATAAAGGACAATGCTATCAAGAAAAACACTGCTCACAACAGTTTTGGCAAAATTGCCAAACTACATTGCCTCTAAATGTTGCATTTGTCAAAATGTCATAGCCTTCCTAAACACTTCCAACATTGTCTCCTCCCTTTTCCCTCTTGCTCCTTCTCACTCCTCCCCTGTGTGATAACCACAGATCATTTTGTCATGGCTCCTCACTTTACTCTTCAGTGTGATAACTATATGTCCTCTCTTCCTCTGCTCTCTTTTTCCTCTCACTCCTTGCGTGTGACAACCACCAATGTCTCCTCCTCTCCTCTCCTATTCCTCCCCTCACCTCTACCTCGCCTCCTCCTCACCTCTCCTCTGTGTGATAACCACAGATCACCCCTACATCTTCCGCATGTGAGCAGTTGTGCTTCCCGACCGCCGACCTCTTGCACTGCAGCAGCGACCTCTCCCCGCCCTCGCACTCCACGTCGTCCAGCAGGATCCTGACGCTGCTGTCCGCCTCTCCCAGCGCCGCCCGCTTCATCACAGCCAGCGCCTCCGTGAAGCCGAGCTGCCGACACACCACCGTAGCTGCCTTGCTGGTGAAGAGGTCATCGCACACCGTCCCCCACTCCCCGCGGATGAAGATCTCCACTCTACCTCTGCCTGATAAACCGTCGGCGCTCACCAGCCGCACCGTACCGGCCCGTATCCTCCTCCCCCACCCTCCTCTCTTGTACCCGTTACTTCTAGCTCTCCCTCTGGGACTCTTATGGACTTGGTTGCCCTCCCCAGTGTTGTCCAGCTTCTCCCCAAGCCGCAGCTTCTCCTCCTGCACTTTGGGAAGTGTGGTGTTGATCAGGGGTCTCTGGGGCCTGGAGGATGTGGGGGGTTTTGGGGTCCAGTACGGTGGCCGGGCGGTGGACATCATCATAGTCGCCTGGGGTCGCCTCAGAGAGGTTGTGACTCCCAGGGTGGATGGCGGGGGAGGTGTGGTTAAAGGTCGGGAGGTGGTACTAGGGAGGTACTGAGGGGGTCTGCGATGACGCGGGGTGGGGTTCTGACGGGGGAGGGGACGGCCCTCTCGTCTCCTAGTCGAAGGTGTGGTGATGATGGTGGGGGTTTGAGCAGTCCTAGAGGAGGCTGCAGTCATGACGGTTGAGCGATAACCTGAGGGAGAAACAGAATCACCCTCTTTACTTAAACATATGTAGTGTAACAATGTAACTAAAGTGCCTCAGAAAGACAAAATCGTTTTATGTCCAGTTTTGTAATTTTGTTTTACTTTTTTTACTTGAACTAAAAGTTGCATTCAAGTGCTGAGTAAGTTTCATGAAAGCCATTCAATACAAGGTTTTCATCTGAGGACAGGCAAAGAAAGGACATAGACACAGACACACAAAGATGAATGTCCAAACTGAGGCTTTTTTGAGATGCAAATAGATTTATTTAAAATAAATAATGCCACTGTACCCGATTTAAATAAGGAAGTAGTGCAAATTATTAATACACAAACAAGCACCTTTTCTCCTGTTATGACTCTTGTACCAGCCAAAGTATAACACATTAGCAGGAGTTGAAATTAGGAAAAAATGCTATTTCAGTTATAGCTAATTCCTCTGTACCTGAGTTCGATAACACACTAGTGCAAATAACTGATCACCACTCTCTACACCCGTACAGGCAAAATTGGTCCTTTGCTACCAGTCAATAGTCAAAACTTATCCAGAAGTTGAGACATTGAACACTATTGTAATTGATATTAATTACTAACAGTCAAAACTTGATCAAAGTGGTGAATACTACTTTAATGTGTCAGTCCCTCCAGGATTTGGCAGTTGTTTTGTGATTATTGCAATCAAAACTATATGTTTTTGCAGTGATGGTTTTTTTTTCAATTGCATTGACTTTTGCAATATTTTGTATTTAAATTTGCGGACTAAGTGCAAGGACTGATGAAAAGTGCAAGTAAAAGGACAAAGTTGCAGCAATTTGCTTGCAAGCATATTGATCAGACTGTGTTTTGTTACAATTGTGATTTTTTTGTAAAGATTAAAAGGATTTCATATGATAAAGGTGTGGTGATTTCATCAAAATGGCAAGCTATGGTACTATGGTGCAGGAAAGGGAATTGCAAAGAATCTTGCATTTGAATATAAGCCTGGAGAGTCAGAAAATGTTAATTTAGCTATTAGAATGTTAAAACGTAGAGCAAAAGTAGAGCGCAGAAGAAGAGAGGACCTGGTCTGATGCTGGTGGCTTGTCCCAGGGCCGAGGTAGATCCTGGTCTACTGGTGGGTTTAATGGAAGGCCTAACAGTGGGCCTAAAGGTAGGACTAACAGGCGCACCAGCCGGCCTGCGGGTGGGGCCGGTGACAGCGGGAGTTGTTGCCATGGTCACCGGGACAGTCGTTGGAGAGGTTGTTGCTTTTATTGTTGTGGCTGCTTTTGTTGTTGTTGGTGTTGGTGGTGGTATTGTTTTTCTTGTTGTTGTTTTTCTGGTGGTTGTTGTTGTTGTTGTTGGTGGTGGTGGTGGTGGTGGTGTTTTTCTGGTTGTTGTTGGTGGTGGTGGTGGTGTTGTTTTTCTGGTTGTTGTTGTTGGTGTTGGTGTTGGTGTTGGTGTTGGTGTTTGTGTTGTTGGTGGTGGTGGTATTGTTTTTCTGGTTGTTGTTGTTGCTGTTGTTGGTGGTGGTGGTGGTATTGCTTTTCTTGTTGTTGTTGTTGGTGGTGGTGGTGGTATTGTTTTTCTTGTTGTTTTTCTGGTTGTTGTTTTTCTTGTTGTGGTTGTTGTCGTTTTTCTTGTAGTTGTTGTGGGAACAGCAGTGGTAGTCGGTTTCTTGTTGATCACAAACTCTGCAATGAGGAGGGGAAGCAATAAAGGCAATTAGCACATGAGATACAATCTAAATGTAAGATACAAACAGAGTGACAAAAACAACATAACTCCAAAATTCACACTATATGGCCATGTAATCAACTACAATTTGTTTGTATAGACGGCTTTAAACACTGACAAGAAGAACAGATGTTAAAGTGACTGGCTGACCCGTCTGTCAGCACTGAAATACTAATAGCAGAGAGAGAGAAACATAAAAAGACAGTCAGAAACATTGTTTTCAGATATGCCTTACCTTCTTTGGGGTAGAAGTGAATCAGCTTGCCCTTCATCTTAACTGGTGAAGGCTTGATGCTGCACTTGCCTGGTGGTGCTCGCCTGTGTAGTCGAGGAGAGAAATTCAACACACCATTAGTTCACAGTGGTAAGCTAAACAAAATAGATTCTTAGCAGAAAGATCATCTTTGTAGCTAATAGTTGGCCATCAACTCTGTTTTTTTCCCATAGAGTGTATGGATTCCCCAAAATCTTATAGGGACAGTTGAGGTAACTAACTGGATTATTTATTAATTTTGAGTCCATTTAGTCCATCCAAAAAGCCTTTGCCTGAGTGTTTTGGTTTATTTAGGACCCAGAGACCTATAAAATGCACTTTGTACCATGTTGACAGCCCAGACACAGGTGGAGTTTCAACTTGCTGAGTGACTGAGGTCCATCTGGACCTTGGGATCTTCATAACACACTCTACAGCCCAGTCATGGTGGGAGTTTACTTAGTGACCAAATTTCAACACAAGAAGTGATTGAGTGACATTCAAGTCTGGGCCCTTGACAACACCAGCAAACATTTTCCTTTTAAAAATAGTATTGAAAAAACTATCAATAATGAAAACGTTTCAACACTACACAGCCATAGGTTTGATAAAAGGTTCATTGTTGCTGATCTGATGTGTTGTATCAATTTCCTACCTGGAAGGATCCACTATCTTATAGATGACTCCCGCTCTGGCTCTTGCACTGGGGGCACCTGTGGCTAGGAAATACAACTCACCTAGAAGGAGAGATAGAAGAAGGGAGAGAGAGAACGAGGGAGACAGAGATAGGGGAGAGAAAGTACAAATAGAGTGGTTGGTTGAGAAGGGAAGAGGGAGGGAAAGAAGACAGAAAGAGCAAGGGTAAGCAAGGGGGTGGAGAGGGAGAAAAGGAGAGAGGGAGAAAGGAAGAGAAAGAGATAGAAGGAATGTGATACAGTTAAAATGGGGGTGGGGGTGTTTGAGGAAGTTAGACTTGGCCTGAACTTTTAAACTTTAATCTCCTTCTCTCTCTCAGAGAGAGAGAGAGAGAAAGAGAGAGAGAGAGAGGAGGGTTAGTGAGGAGATTATTCAAGACCAGCAGCATATGTGCAACACTCCCACTAGTAAATCAAGGCAGCCTGCTCTGTTTAAATCCATTTAATTCAAACCAGCTTTGAAGTGAATAATTCTTTACTGATCATACAGTAAAACATCTGAACCCCTCAGACATGGAGGTTGTTTAGAAAAATTAAATGTTCGAAACATTGAAATGCATTGACCAACACTCATTCAAAATATGTAATGCGTGAGCTGACACACTCTGAAATGCTCTTAAGTATTTTAATGTATCGGAATCAGTAATTTCATGTCTCAACAAGCAAATTCCAAAACTTCTGCACAAGCAAAATAATATTTTTTTCATCACCAATATAGAGCTTGGAATAAATTTGGCAACATCAACCCAAAGGCATCCACCCAGGCTCATTAAAGGTCCATCGCCTTTACAATAAAGTCATTTTATATTGGGAAAAAATCCACTCAAAATCCAAATCTTTTTTTGCAGAATCACACACATATTCTCAAGCCATAACACCTTAATGCCTAATCCTAACCCTAAACTTTACATTACCCTCATTTAACCATACATTTAGCTTTCCCACACAGCTCTCCCATTTAGCTTTCATTTTTCTGGCAATCATGCTATATTTGTTTATATAAGTTTTAATCTGTCTATCATATGTTTGGCACTGGTTCTTTGCACCTTATGTTAGGCTGTCTTTCTTTGTACCTTGTGTTAATATGTACTGTGACACTCCATACAGTAAGTTATAAATACTTATTGTACTTGGCAATACATGGCAAATAACATTATTGTGATCTGCTCTCTCATACACACACTCACACACACACACACATACACACACAATCAGTTAGTACCTGCCTCATCCTCAGCGAAAGAGATGATGTATCTATAGTAACTGTTGATGAGCTTGGGGAATCTGCAGGTCTGGTCTTTTCCCATGCAGATCTCATTGTACTCCCATTTACCTGTAGCGGCATTCTCCTTCAAAGACATCAAACGCCTAAACGCACACACACACACACACACACACACACACACACACACACACACACACATATGCACACAAGCATAGATGAATGCATGTGTACCCATACAAATATTCACATACACTCACACAAACATACATTTAAGGAATAAATGACAGTATACTTCTTTATTGACTTATTGGAACGATTGTTTTGAGCATCTGAAAAAGTGCTGCACAAATCTAGTGCATACATGTGCAAGTGTTGTGTATTTTAGAAAGATGTTGTAGGAGCACACACCCACTCATGAAATCCCCAAAGATGTAGAGTCCGTTGAGGTTGGGCATCTGGCAGCCTCTATAGATGTATCCTCCGGTCACCGACTTGCCCAGCTTGTGGGGGTAGGCATAGATAGGCAAGATGTCGTCTAGATAGGCATGAGCACAGGTCAGCAGATCAGTTTCTATTTTTCATCACTAGAACTGCCAACTTGACATTGTTACAGTTACGTATAGGTGCTTTCCGGCACTGCTGCCAAGTATAAATAGGATATACAGCACATATTTAAAGGAGGCAGTGGTAATTTTTGGAAAAGTCTCACAAATGACCATGTAATTAAATTCATTAAATTCATTAAAAATACAGTTATGAGGTTTTCACAGCCCATTAACAGTTCAGACATTGTAACCACTTATTTGTTTTCAAAGTGAAAGTCAAAACATCCACTGATTTTACCACCCATCTGCAGCCACTTTGCAAAGGCCACTTTGTGTCCCTTTGTGTAAATAGTGGATTCAGTTGATGTTGGGACTCCAAAATGAGTGAAAGCAACCCAGAAACCCAGACTCACCTAGAGAGGAGTTATGACAGAGTTTGCGATCGTAGCAGCTGAAGCCTTCTTTGGCCCTCCATCCATAGTTCCCTCCTTTAAAGGTGTATTGGTATGGTTAGTGCAAGTTCTCAGCAACACAAAGCCCATGTACTCAGCTTATCAACTGCAGTAAAGAGTTTTCAAACAGCTCATTACTGCTGTTGAATATGAAAGCCTTAACTGAAGAAGTGCACAATTTTAACCTGTGAAGCAGTTTTATTCCTGTGCTGAAAGTGCCATGATGAAGTGGAATTGAAACATGAGACATTGTGTATGCTTGTGTGCTTTCTAAATTGAAAACGATCATTTCAATTTGGCAGAACAGTTTCACTTTTATGCACACATACCTTTGTAGATATTCACCCATGAACAGTCACCAGCATTGACAACTGCACATCATCACAATATGTCATCACATCATGATTGCTACACTCCTCCAATCACGTTTGTTTTGAAAACCTAGTCTAAAAATCATAATGTTATCACATCAAAATGGTAGTCCCATATTATTTGACTGTGTCAAGGGCCGTGCCTCTTAAAGGAACAGTTCACCACACAATGAAATTCTGTCACTATCTACTCACTCCATATCCATTGAAACTCCACTGAAGCTGGCTCCTGAAATCCTATGGTAGTATTCATTCTAATAAGTGAAATCTCTTTCCAAAGTGAAATGCTTCTTCAAACCTGTGTCATCATACTGTACCTTTAACAATGAGGTCCACCTCCTCGTATTTGTTCTGTCCCACGTCACCACAAAACATCCTGCCTCGCCCCCGGCCCGTAGCAGAGTCTCCACGGTCTATGGAGCAACGCCACATGTTACGCACTCCGTAAGCATAGATCTCTGCAAAGAAAGAAAGAAAGAAAGAAAGAAAGGTTTAGATGTTATTGACGTAATAGGCATAGACTTCCTGAATGAATCAATGAATGACAATAACTGGATATAGACAGAAAAGGCCTATATTTCTGGAGACAGGGCTGATCAACATCTTAGATGTGATGTTATCTGGGTGTTGTGTTTCCAGGTGTAAAATGCTTTGAGTTGTGAAATATCAATGAACATGTGATTTTGCCCGAAGGTATGTTTTTCCATTTAAAAATAACAATGCCCAGGAGGACATTCACTTTGATTTTCTGATTTATTTTCCCTCAATAAAGTGACACGCTGTTCCCTGTTGCTTTGTCACAAATCATAGAAACGCTTTAAGAAAGCTAACATAAGGACTGAATCAGTATTCACAATTGTGGCATGTAGCTGTTGGTGTATGAAGCTCTTATCAGTGTGTTACACACTGGAGTTCATCTTAAGTGTTACTTGATATAATTACATTACATCCTGATTATTTGGTAAATATAGGATGTTGTAGCTTTTTTTGGTGTGTACCAACCTGGCAGTGCTTCCTTCTCCCCCAGGAATGGGTTATCTGAGGGAATGCTGTAGGGGGCGCCATCATCGTTGTTGTCAACATCAATACGCAGCACCTTGCCAAGGAGGGTTGACCTGCACATGTACAGTAAACACAGACAGAAGGTAGATGAGTGAGTGAGAAAGACTGTCAGAGGCAGTGAGACAGAGTGGTGAGTGAGTGAGCACATGAGTGTGTTACTGTTAGGCATGACATAGACTACCATGTAAGACTTGGACTTGACCTGAATCTTTTAATCCTTTTCCTTTTAATCCTAATTTCATTTGAATCTCTCTCTTCAGTGTCCCCTCACTTTTTAACCCCAATCCCATTCACCCTGTTCTCCACTTCTCTTCCTCAGCTTCTTTTCATCTCCCCCTCAGTTTCTCCTTTTTCCTATCTTACCCTCCTTCCCCCCTCTCTCCTTGCATCCCCCTTTGCTCTTTCCCCGCTCTTTCCCTCAGTTCTTTCTCTCCCCTCACTTTTCTCACATTCTCTCCCTCACATCTTTTCAACTCCCTTCTCCCTATCCTCCCCTCTCTCTCTCTCCTCTACATACCCCTCTCTCCCTCTTTCCATCCCCGCCTCCCACTCTCTCTCTCTCTCTCTCTTTCCCCTCCACATACCAGTGTGTGGCGGCCGCAGTGTGTAGTGTCAATATTAGACTTGGCAGTGTAGCCTCCCTCATCCCCAGCACGGCTAATACAGCATGTCAACAAAACCTCTCATCTCTTCTCCCCTCAGAAACAGCAAAACAGCTAAACTATAAACTTCTAGTGAAAATTGCCTGCAACTTCAGATGAACTAAGCAGTGTTTCTTAAACTATGGGTCATGAACCTGCTTCTGAGGAGTTTCTTCCTTAGTTTTTCAGTATATTCCCCAGGCAAGGGGAGCCAAACAATAACATTGATGGTAAAAGATGTGGCCAAACTACTTGCAGTTCACTTGGCTTGAGTAATCAGACACACTGGTTTGAAACTGGCCTCACTTACCACTAACTGGTTACAGTGACTGAAAGGGTCAGCCTGCTTTATTTGTAGCTGTACCTCTTCCTATCTGTGTGTCTTATGGTGTTGTATTTGTATCAATGGTTTCATGGCCTACTACTAGACTAGAAATTTATTTTAGCAAAAAGCTTGTAGAATACAATTTAGATGTTGTAGATTAGCATTTAGACCCATATAAAGCTTAATCCATGTGCATGACACCTGTCCTATGTGTTCTGACCAGCCAATAACTGTCATAACTACATTTGGGTTTGGTGTGAAAATAGCATAGCGCATATTTCCCTAAGGTGCTCTTTTACTTACTGTACAGTACTACTACTACTGCTACAACTAAACAATACTATTACTAATACTACAACTTGACCTGCTACTTATTACTACTTAGAAATGCACACATATACATGAATACTATAATGATTCTGCAGCAGATCCATCTCCTGCAGTACAAATGCAAGACAGATGCAGACTGGAGGCACTTCTATAATGGCTACTTCACTTCATTTTCAAAGTAGCATTATTCAATTTGGTCACAGTTTTGACTGGCTTAGTCTTGGTTACAGTGCCAGTCTGGTTTTCATGCCAGGCTGAACAACATAGAAACCTTTTGGTGCCAAGACTGACACTCTGCAGCCTCTACTGCATCATGCCAAAGTGCAGTGGCATTTTGGCCAGTCCAGACTGAACCCAACAGCAGACAACTAACTATGGCAGTAAATCCAGAACATTAGCATGACCTTTAATGTTATTTGTGGCCAAATGCTATAAACTTAGTCTCATTTAACTTCACAGGAGACCTGATTTGCATTTCTTTATTCAACAATTAATGATTCATACAAAATAAGTTTTTCTTCCCCTGGCATTTGCAACATTATAGGAAAAAAGTTTCTACTTTACACCTATAGCTAGTCAAAAAATGACTTGTTATGACTACTTTTGAGGCAATCTGCAGTGCCAATGCTAACAGCGATTACAGTAGCAGCTCTGTCTCAGAGAAGTGGCTATACTGATGGAGCTTGGTCACAATGGACCCGACTGCAAGAATTCAGATGGGGCCCTCTCCCTATATTGGATTGTGGGTAATGTTGATTCTGAAGGGGTCAGTCAGTCATGTGGGCCCCTCAGTGTGGCTGTACTGCCTGTCTCTCAGACCCCGAAGGTCCACATTGCTCTGTGCTGCTGAGAGTTTGTCATGCTGGACGGGCTGCCTGAATGCCTGAGCTAAACTCACAGATAAAACGTTTGTTATGAATACTCGTAAATTATTTTAATACAGATTACCACTGCCAAAAAGAACACAATCAGTCTTTTCTTTAGTAACTAGGACAGATAGAGTCAACACAAGAGATGTATGAATTACACACCAGAAAAAAGCAACATATCCCAGTAATATTATAATGCATGACAGAAGAAGAAGGTTTAGGTTTAGCCACCTTTTTTTCTTAATATGAGGAACTAAATGGATACACTTTTTCCATTTTATATCATAGTCATATCAGATTTTGTCCTAATATTTGTCAGCTCCACATGCACGTTGTACTGTTGTGCGATGGTACATATACTGTAAATGACTAGTAATATTTGTATTTCCCACCTCTTTCTCCTGCGACTGTAATTCAAATTAAAACCATCAGCCATTGTGGGTCGATCAAATGTGACAGCCAATCAGAATCGAGAATGACAGTTAGATAGCCAGATAGTTGATAAACTAGCTCACCCAAGAAAGAGTTTTATCCTTAGAGACACAGAAAATAGGTTTGCCCTTTATTACAGTGAGAAATGCACACACAATAGTAAATAATGGATATATGGATGCACACATTAGTGCAAATTAACATGCAAGCTTGCAAACACATAGATGTACACTATAAACACGCACACTGCCTTAAGATACAGCTATATGTATTGAATGTATGTTTTTGTATAGTAGTTACTCATAATATAAAGGTCATGAGGGTTGGGAGGTGAGTAATAATGTTTGCCAACACAGTAAAAGGGAAATAATGCCCTGAAGTCCCTTTAATAAAAGGTCCATAAAGTGCTTGCACACCGCCCTCGGCATAAACATATCACGCCATCTATCCATGGCTTTCAAATGATGTCACAGCTCCCATCTGCAGCCATTTTACCTCCCACCAAATACTAATTTTGTTTCAATCCTTTGTTTCATTCCAAAACAGCAAGAGTGAAAACAACCAATCATCTCTGCCCAGTCAATCCAGGTGTAAATTGGTCAATGATATTTGACACCCACCGATGACAAAACACATCCATAAATGCTGCTCTACGCACGAGTATACAATGAGTCATTGCAGATGTGAATTGGTCAATGAATTGGATTTGACATCCACCCATCATCCTCCATCTTCAAGTACCAAAAATATTTAGTCTATAAATGGAAACCTCTGTCTCGTAATCACTGGACAGTGCATTCTGCCCTCGGCATAAACATGTGATGGCACGCTATACTTTCTGCCCTGTTAATGCAGATATACAGTCCCTTCAGAAAGTATTCAACCCCCTGGACTTTTTCTGCATTTTGTGCTGTTGCAGCCTGAATACAAAATGGATTAAACTGAGATTTTTTTTGTAAAATACTCCATAATAACAACCTGAAATCACGTTTTTAGAAATAGCTGCAAATGTAAATGTAAAATGTAAAATGTAAAATATAGAACCTCACTTAAATAAGTATTGAACTCCCTGAGTCAATACTTGTAATAATACTGTAGAATAATATTTAGCAACAATTACAGCTTTGAGTCTTCTTGGACACATCTGTATCAGCTTGGCACATCTGGATTTGGGAATTTTCTCCATGGTCAAGCCTGGTCAAGTTGGATGGGGAGCGTCTGAACAGCTATCTTTAAGTCATTCCACACATGGGATTTAAATGCACAGTATGTAATTTCTGCCGCTAGGGGTCTCTCAATCAAAGCAATAACAAAGACGTAGTTTGATGACGTCGTGAAGTAGCGTGGGATCATGGGAGTTTTTTTACGGGGACAGCTTCGGCAACAGAATGCGCAGCAAACGGGAATGAATAATCGTGATCTATCACGAGTGAGCAATAAAAACAATAGAATGAAAAAAACAACAGAGTGGCTAGAGTGGCTAGCTAGCTAGTTGGCCGACTTCCTTCCTCACTCTCTGACGTATCATCTGGTGTTTCCCGTGTTTCCCCGGAAGTTAGGGGGTAAAGGGGATATGACGCCATTGACAGGCGACCAAATGAAACGCACCGTTACCTTGAATAAGATTACGGATTTCTCTGGGTTTGAACATTGTTGGAAACATTTGGGATAATGTAAGTACACAACTCAACAAAATATATAACATAGGTCTAGTCGTTTTTAGATATTTTAATGCGGAAATGTTACATATTATACCTTTAAGTCTGGTCATTGACTGAGCCACTCAAGGACTTTCATATTCTTGTTCAGAAGCCATTCCAGTGTTGATTTGGTTGTATGCTTAGGATCATTGTCCCGTTGCAGTTGTTGTGCCACTCTAAGGTCTTTGGCCCTCTAAAACAAGTTCTCCTCAAGAATTTGCCTGTATTTGGCTCAATTTATTGTTCCCTCTATGCTTACAATCAGACCTGGGTAAAATAGTAATTGGGTAAAATAGTATTTGCAAGTACTTTTTTTAGTTTTGCAGTGTTCATTTTGCCCTCCTTAAAGGGCCAAATGGGTGGAGTTTGTCATGTATTGATATTTAGCACAGATTACACATATTAGTCCAGTCAGTGAATGTTGTCTGAAAGCTACCAAAATACAGTTGTGAATGATAACTTGCCTACACTAAAACACTATGGAACTAAAAGGCAAACCCACCCACTTGGTACTTCACGTTGACTAAAAAAAACAAACTTTGAGAAGTATTTCAAATAATAATACTGCAGTCTCCCAGTCCCTGTCACTGTCCCTGTCACCCCAACAGCATGATGCTGCCACCACCATGTCACAGTAGGAATGGTGTTAGATGGGTAATGAGCTGTGCCTGGTTCCTGCCAGAGGTGGTGCATTACAGCTGAGGAGTTCAGTTTTCATTTCATCAGGCTACAAAATCTTTTGCCTCCTGCTGTCAGAGTCTTATATGTGCCAGACAGAACAGTAGGAGGGATGAGTGGGATCCCAGCCAGGATATCTTATATCCTAGGGCTGTGTGAAGTTTCATAGTGTGGGATAACTGGTATTTAAAAAGCCATCATTCATAGTTGCCACTGTTATTTCTCAGGAATCTCCCCAATTTTTTCAGTTTATGTTCTCTATTATTTTAATCCTTTTCAATAAACTTTAATTAGCTGGAATAGGTTCTTCTTTTTCGCAACTCATCCTTGGCAGATATGCCATCATCTGGCCCTAACTAAACCGGTCCTAAATAGACTCTGGTATTCTGTGAAACTATTTTTTCTGTAGCCAACAACTCTGCGTCAAATGAGGAGGTTGGTTGAGCACCTTCATTTTCAGTAATCAGAAGTATATGTTTATCTCATCTGGGTAAGTCATTTCCCCTGACACGTGGAACTGCCACTTCTCGCATTCTCATTATCTGCCAACCAGTTAGATATAAAGTTGAAGCTTTGAGCAGAGTATGATTGTGCAAAAAATTATCAATCAAATTCTTCCTTGGCAGGCATTGTTATAATGGAGGTGCAGCTTATTATCAGTTTATTAGTAATTGTTAGCTGCTCTGGAGGAGCCAGGCTCTGTGTGTGCCTTTGTTTATGTGTTTATTTGTTTGTTTGTGCGTGACACTTTTTGCTGTGAGAATTACGGTATGCACTGTTTAGGTGGCGCAGAGCCCCAAGAGCCCTGCATAAGGGAAATACAGTGTGCACTCGTACACCAGGCAGTATGGTAGAAGTCATAAGCACAGACGGGGTCCTTTAATTACACTCACTTGTTCTGAGAATTGCCAAACTTTCCAAAGGGATCCCCGGCACGGCCACCATCACCAATGAAGATGTATAGATAACCATCATGGCCAAAGAGAAGCTGTCCTCCGTTATGATTGGATGCTGGCTCAACCACCTCCAGGATGGTTCTAAACCGAGAGAGAGATATGGGGATAGAGGTGGATGAATATACACACCGCGCACACATGCACACATATGTGCTACACACACACAGAAACACATGCACGCTGTATGGCACATGATACATGAAAACACACTGAGACATACATGAATACACTGCAAGCACATGTGAGTATACACACACAGAAACATACAGTTCACACACATGCATGCACAGCAAGCACATGTG
The DNA here is from genome assembly GCF_048128805.1 of Centroberyx gerrardi. NCBI lineage: Eukaryota > Metazoa > Chordata > Actinopteri > Beryciformes > Berycidae > Centroberyx > Centroberyx gerrardi. The sequence continues at coordinate 16,531,582 of NC_136002.1, read as the reverse complement.
AGCATGAAGATACACAGTGTCCCTCTCTCTGTCTGTCTCCACTCCTGTGTCTCTCTCTTAACTCCCCCTCACCTCTCAGAGGAGTGGTCTAGCTGGTTATCATCGTGGGTTGACAGTGTGAACTCGCTGATGCGTATCTTCTCCTCCTTCTTGACAGATACAGAGTAGTAGACGTAGGCTTTTCTGACCTTGGTAAACCTATGAACAGGAAGAAAGCTGGTTACTGATGTAAATGTCTAAGCCATATTTCACACTGGCACACAGTTCATGTGGATGGCACAGTGGATTGCCAGAGCCAGGCCATCTAATAGTTGAAGTGTTGCTGTCAATCCCAACAGTTACAACAGTACCAAATACAGAGTGCCCTGAGCACGACCATGTAATGCATACCAATATGCTGCAAAAATGGGTATTGAAAACTAGTATAGTTTGAATTAGCTACAGTAAATATTGTGCTACAGCACAACTGGCATTTTCTTGCAGAATATTCTGTTTTTTGTTGAAATGTTGCAGTTAGTGCATAGCCAGCCTAGTTCACCTAAATAAGTATCATTAAGTTACTTAATAGTAAATAATACTCTTAACTAGCTACTATTAGCTAAATTATTGTGATACAAAGCAACAGGCTGTTGCTTGCAAAATGTCAGTGAGTGCATCTGTCCTTTTAAAAGTGAAACCATACATATACATTTAAGTTAATAATGGTGAATGAATTATTCTGAGCCTTGTGGAAAAGGTCTCTCTTCTTAACCCTAATAAGATAAGAAGTATGGTTGTTAAAGAAGTATGAACCTTGGATGTAGGGCCATGCAGAGAAACCCCCTCTCGTCCCCAGCCCACGGCGAGGTGAGGACGGCCTCGGTGAGGTTGAGGAAGGGACGGTCCACCCTGGAGCCGTTGGCCAGGTAAACCCACACAAAGCCCAGCTGCTCCGCCACAAAGAACCGGTGCGTCCCGTCGTCTGCGTGGATCATGGCCACGGGGTTACGGAGCCCGTTGGCCACCTCCTGCAGGCACAGCTCCAGACAGCCCTCAGGATCCTCACGCACCAAGCCTAGGTTAGCGTTTAGCTCTGGGGAGGGAAGAGGGGATGCACAAGGAGAGGAGAGAGGAGTTGGTGTTGATGCCCCTGCACCAGATCCAGATATTCACCCAAGCATTCTTATTCTGTTTATTCTGTCTATTTTATGTTCTTTCTGTTGAACACACATCGAATTTGCCCTGTGTATGAAATGTGCTATATAAATAAAGTTTGCCTTGCCTTGCTTTGCCTTTCCTTCTGTTTTGATTTGATTTCTGATTTCTGTTATCTGTGTTTGCCCACTCAGCACCTGTTGCACACCTGGCCGTCCTGGAAGGGGGATCCCTCTCTGTGAGGCCCATCCCAAGATGTCTTCCACTTCTTTTCCTAATGAGGTTTTCATGGGAGTTTTGCCTTGTTGGCCACTGAGGGTCTAATGTTGGGAGGCTATCGTTTTCATTTATCGTCTCAAAATGTGGCTCTTGTGAAGCCCTTTGAGACTGTAACTGTGATTAAGGGCTATACAAATAAACTTGACTTGTATGTGTTTGTGTATGTGTGTGTGTGTGTGTGTGTGTGTGTGTGTGTGTGTGTGTGTGTGTGTGTGTGTGCTGGTGAACACCCAAGCGTGTATATACACCCTACCTGCATTTGTCAGTACATTAGGATAGCAGTACTGGTTGTCCTTCAGCTCCAGAAAGTCACAGAACCTTCGGCGATCCTCTTCTATCCCAGAGGTCAGGTTGAGAAATTGGGCAAAGTTGCCAGGTTCTGTCCTCCCCAAGTCCTCCACGAGCAGGCTCAGAGTGTACCGACACTGGTGCCAGAAGTCGGAGCAGTAGTCACCGCACAGGCCGGGCAGCACCCGCATAGGTGTGTTGGCATCCTCAGCATCGAACAGGTGGGCAGCGTATGGAGAACACTCCTGATGGGGGAAAGGAGCATTTGATTTGACACCTGGAGTATTGGAAATCCTATTGAGATCAATGTTCTATTTCACCAGGAAGGCAAATACAGAATAGATGTTAAACTTGGACAATACCTAAATATATTTTATTAAATCTCTATAACTCTAGATAGATGTTTCTGCTCCGTTCTTTGCAGATCCTCATCTGGGTTGGAGGAAAACTAGGTATTTTTAGACTAGAATTACAGAGATACTGTACTCGTCTGGGTATTGCATTTTAAGAGACTTTTACTGCATTACCTTTCAAAGCAGTAACGTTCTTTTTATTCCACTATGTTTATGGCAGAATTAAAGTAAAGGATGTGTGTAGTCATTCCACCACAGCTCCTAGCCACCTCACCATGGCTGGTCAGGCCCAGGCTATATCCAGCCCATGTGTTTGAGTGTAGCTTGGTATAAATGGATCTCAGGAAGGTCCAGTCAGTTATTAAGTCACAACCACACTGTCCACACCCAGCATGGTGAGCTGCCAGCATGGGGAGGCACGACACCCAAACCATCATGAGGTTGACTGGTTCTCGTTTAGTCACTTAGTGCCAGATCAGCCTAACCAGTCATCACCAGGGAGCAGAGCCAGCAGCAGATAATAGCAGCATAAAATCAGGATATCAGCTGAGAAGTCTAGTGTGAGCCTCTTGCTAGATGTAATTAACCAAGTGAATTAATTTTGTAAAATGCTGACTGGTGTTGGTGGAGCACAGCACCCTTTGGTGCTAAGTTGTCATAATAACTCCCAGCCTTTAGGAATTATGTCATGACGAGTCAGTGTCTGCAGCCCAGTGGGAGCAATCATGATGGGAAATGTCTGGCTTTAGTTCATTGCAGGCTAGAACATCATATATTTCATTCAAGTCTTGCATTTCTGAAAAGGTAGTTTGTTGAAATGGTCACACACTTTTCCAAAGGTCCTTTTTGGCACATTTAGCCAAAGCAGTAACTTGGGTATGTTCGCTTTCATTTCACAAGGACAGATAAAAACATAATATATAGCAAGGAACTGTCTGTTGAATTATGTCACAGTCTCAAGCTTAGGTAGTTTTCACTATTTGTCCTTAGACAAGTTGGAAATGTTGTCGGTACAGAAGGTTTTAACCAGGAACCCACTGCTACAGCTTTAAACACTATTGAAATACCGAATTTTGGAAATCGTTGCCAAATTGTTGCTGTGACGTTTAGTTTGCTTCAGCCAACGCTATGTAGAGGCTTAACTACATTATCCATCTTAACTGGTCAACTGTTTTGATCATAAAACGCTGTCACTAATTTTATGTTCATGTAATTTCACAATGTAGAGTATGATAACTTTCCTGGTCATTTTGGCCTAGTTAGTCAGCCCTGTGAGAGAGAGAAAATCAACAACATAATGTCCTTTTTTTATGATAAAATGTAAACATAACAAGGAAGTCTGAGGTCCGAGGACAGAGGAAGATCTGGAGAGACCAAGCAAGAAGGGAGGAATTCAGACACAGAGACCAGTCTGGAGAGCGAGGCAGAGACAGGGCAGGAAGGAGAGCAGGAAACTGAGACCGATAAAGACTTTGAGAATGAAGCAGAACGAGACTTAGAGGTAGAGAGTGAGGCACAGAGAGAGACAGAGGAGCGATGTGCTCCCACCAGCGCTGGACCACCAGGTTCATCAGTTTACACAGACGGCAGGAGATAAGAGCATGTAGTCAGTTCAACAGATTTTTGTACCTCAAATCAATTGAAAATTGTATTAAGATAAAGAGGACATTTTCTATTTATGATGCCTTCATGGTCAGTCATAAACAAAATGTCTAGTGAATGAGTATTCTCATTGTTTATTATTGTAAAATGCATTTAACTATTCATATTTTTTTGCAACGTAGCGTGAATTTGCTTAAACTAGCATTTATTTTTTTCAAACCATGCATATACAACTGTTAAGCTTAAAATAATTGCTACTCCCAAAATAACAGCTGGCCCCAGACTGGCTCCCTGATTTAAGAGCCGCCACTGCTTCTACATGGCCTCCATAACCAAACTGCCAACCTGCATTTTCTCAAAAGGACTGTAATGCTCATCTCACTGCTGATACCAAGTTTCTCTTTTGTATTTTCTTAGTTGAAATAAAAGTTGACCTAATCATCTGCGTACTAAGTTTAATGACACTAGCACCCATGAAATCATTCAAAATACATTATGTCATTCCAAAATTGCATGGGCATCAAATGTGAAGATAACAACTTCTTTCTTAATTCCTGAAAATGTAACTTTTTGGAGATGCAGTTTTCTATGGAAGCGTAATGCATTCACTTGAAAAAAAAATTGCCCTGTTTTTCTGAATTAACAAGATAATTATCTCAGAAAAACAGAGCAGAATTTTTATTTTTATTTTTTTAAATGCTGTTTTTCTGAATTAACAAGATAATTATCTCAGAATTCTGAGAAGTTTTCATGAAAAAAAAATTATTCTGCTCTGTTTTTCTGAATTAACGAGATAATTATCTCGTTAATTAAGAAAAAACAGCATTTTGAAAAAAAAATTATTCTGCTCTGTTTTTCTGAGATAATTATCTTATTAATTCAGAAAAACAGAGCATTTTTAAAAAATAATAATTCTGCTCTGTTTTTCTGAATTAACGAGATAATTATCTCAGAAAAACAGAGCAGAATTATTTTTTTCCATGAAAATTTTTCTCAGAATTCTGAGATAATTATCTCGTTAATTCAGAAAAACAGAGCATTTTTGAAAAAAAAAAAAACATTCTGCTGTTTTTCTGAGATAATTATCTTGTTAATTCAGAAAAACAGGGCAAATTTTTTTTCTTAAGTGAATGCATTATGCTTCCGTAGTTTTCACCTGACACCAGCAAACATGTAGCTAGTAGCTAGTAATCTGTTTAGAAGATCAGAAGTCAAAAACTGGGTGAATGCTACTCATACAGCATGAGGTGAGGTGCTTTGATGTTGTCATGATATTAACGATGACCAACAGAGTTTTCAGCCACTATTGGCATTAGTGAGCAAAGAGGGTCCCTAAACAACAACAAAAACAGTTAGCACATGGTTTTCAAGCACGCGTACAAGGACGTACGAGCATGCCACAAACACAGAGGTGATACAATATTGTGTGTAGGCCTACAATAACCATGACGGCAGAAGAAAGAGACACAACTGAATTCGGACACATGGTATTACAATACTGGAGAAGCTTTTGATCGGTGGAGAAAAGTGAAGTTAGAGAAAGCATTTCATACCGATGAGGACATAGCATTCATCTTACTTGACTGGTAAGTTAGCTTGCTAGCTAGTCTAGCTATGTTACTTGTGTTACAATTGTGTAACAATCTTGTGTTACAATCCTATGTTGAGCTGGAAAGTAAATGATGTGCTGGTATGGTCACCTGCAGCTGGCGGGAGCTTCCTCTCCGAGCTGCCACACTGACATCCGGATGTAAACACTGTAGCCTTGTAAACATTAAAAATTAAGACTTTCCGAACGTCTTTGAAGGAAATACATTCATTCAACATAGTCATGGGGTCTAACAACATGCTCTGTCTGTACGAGTGAAATTATGAATGTAAACAAATCCACGTTGTTTACATGGAAAACTCTGTGTGCGTGTGTGTGTGTGTGTGTGTGTGTGTGTGTGTGTGTGTGGTGGGGGGGTACTGTAATTTGTTGTAGTGCGTAAATGACTCAGTGAGTTGCATAATCTAACTACAAACATGATGTCAAACACTCACACTCACAGGCACACACACACACACACACACACACACACACACACAGGCAACACCAAGAATGACACACATAAAATGACACACATGCACACAAAAAACAAACACACACAAGAATCTGTACATCAATTGCACACGTATTTATATATAGCCTACACTTACACAGGCACACTGACAGACACGCACAAAGAGTGCCTGCTTGTACCAGGGTTTTACTGCGTATAAATCATTCCCTGCTTTTTTTGTCTGTGTCAAGCTAGAAGAGACCCATTAACTGACAGATTGTTTATTACTGACATAAAAGAGACAAAGGCTCTGTCTCAAACCCAAGGAAACTTCCTATTAAGGTAGCATTTCTTGGTAGGAAGTCGGAATTTTCAACTTGCGTCTCATTCAGGAAGGACACAGGAATCTTTTAAGGTACCTTGTCTTGACTGATTTTGAAGGAAGCACAGTGGTTCCTTAGGTGGAGTAGGAAATCCCACAACACCTTGCAACCTTCGCACAAACATCCACTAAATTAATGGCGGGCGGAAGTTCCAGCTTTGAGAAAAAGTTTTCCAAAAACAAACGTAAAAAATAACACATCTAACATTTTCAAGTCATTTTTACGTGAAAATTGTCAATAGGGAATCATCAATTGTTTCTGGAAAGCCACTGAAATTTAATTTTACCGATTGGAAGGAGCGTCCTGGTGTAGCTTAGCTAGCAATGGGTAATGTCACTATAGATCGGTAGAGCATTTATGTTTTTAGCTTTGTTTGATTTGTCCTTAAGTAACTTTGTCTTCATTGAGCTGAAAATGAGGTCAAAATAAAAAATCAAATAAATAAATAGATAAGTGAATAAATAAATAAATATTAGAATGGCCCCGCTAACTGTAACAGAGATTCTCTGTTAAAGGACATGAAAGCACATCGCTGGGCAGAGATCAGAGCCTGCCTGGGAAACAGCTTTAGCTCTACAGGGCAAAACAAAAGCTGTGTTCAGTCTGAGCTGGAAGGGACGGGACATGATAGCAGCCTTTTGGAACAGACTGATGTGGAGCGGATGGAAGCTTGACTGACTCAAGGATAGGACTTCCTCAATTTTGAATTTCTTCTCTGCAATAGGACACTATAGTTTGCAAGAGTCATGCAGATGTTTTGGAGAAAAAATATGCTTTCATTCTAACTTTTTGCCTTCGTTGGAATCAACTTTGGTTTCAACTACATACTTTTTATGTCACAATTCACCATTTTTGCTATGCTAGCGTAACCGTATAGCATGATGCTGTTCCTGAGCTAAATATGTTTATTTCATATCACATCTGACAAATCATCTTTGTTGGCAGAAAGAAACAAAGTATCTCAGAGGCTTTGTTTTGGGGGGAAATGAGAGACATGTAATAGATAAAGCTACAGAGTATCTTAAGCCAGACAACACTGGTCTAGAGCCTGGTGTCTTAGGTTCTCCTGTTTGACCCTTGGAAATTGGAAGACCAGTCATTGGTCTGAGACTCATTTCGACTCCTACTATCATTGGGCAGGATAAATGCATGTAACTGCTGACAGCTGTTCTCTAACAATGCAGCCACTTCAAACCACTATAATTTTGTGTTTACACTAAACGTTTCAGAATAGACTGGGATTCAGCTTTGTGCAGGAAAGAAAAAAACTTTTTTGGTCTATCTGGCTACCGTCTGGCGTTCCGTCTCTCTGTCTCTCTCTCTCTGTCTCTCTCATCTTTGTCATTGTCATTGTTAAGTTTATATGGTCTGAGAAATACCTTTTAATGAGCCTGGTTCTTTACTGCTAATTGGAACTGTATGGTTATGGACCCTGATCAGAAGAAAAGACTTGGCTGACACCATAAACCTTTCTATCCACAACAGAGGCTTTTAAACTTAAAATAGGATTCAAATTTCAGTCAATCTAGTCTCACCCTGGCCCAATAGAAATATAGCTCACAACAAATCTTGGTTCCTGAACCAGTTTAAGCAACACTGGTCTACACCCTGATTTTTTACACTATTGGTCAAGTGCCGAATTTGTTGTCAATAGTAGTTTTATTAAGCCTAGCTGCTAGAACAAGAGAAAAATTTGCTTTTGTCCAGTGCTGAAATAGCCGTAAACCTAGCATGATTAGATGCTTAGATTATCAAGATGTTGATACTGTAATTTATTTGTATTTACTTGCATCTTGGATCTGAGTGTGGACAGTGTAAAACACAGAAAGAAATCTTCACGATGCTCCACAGCTGAGACTCACTAAGTTGATTTTGAGGACAAAACTGAGCCTTTGCGTGACTTTCTTTACATGTTGTTCATATCCTTAAGGCAGGAGGCATTTTTTTTTTACCGTTTTTGACCAACTGGTTTTTGCCACTGTCAAGATTTCCTGCTTTCGGACTCAAGGCGTAAGTTAATATAAATCAATGATAGCAACATCTTGATGCCATGTAGGCGACCATAAACGTGGATTAGAGTTAGAGCTATGCTGCACTGATCAGTCCACATGGTTGTGCTTTGTTATACTAAAGAGAGAGAAGAGAGTGATGGCAACCAGATGTCTGCTAAATGTGTTAACCTGGATCTGGACTGGCTTCCCTGAAACACACGTGGTGGAAATCAAAAAGATGCACGTGCGCACACACACACACACACACACACACACAGAGAGAGAGAGAGCTTCATAATCAGTTTTATTTGGAGATACTGTAATCAGGGCGCAATTTGCTGTGTCTAAACTTTACACGGAAATGATATGATGAGAAGATTATATTTATGTATTTTCCTGTAAACTCTACATTTAACAAGGGGGATGCACTGAATTATTTGTGTTTACAAGGATCACAAACACACACACACATAATCTCTCACAATACAGTTGGCAATGCAACAGTCAGCAGCAAAGTTACTGTAGGGCATTGGTTCATACTCTGGGGTTTGGAAACCTCCAGTGGGTTGCGCAAGTTGATTTTGGAAGGTCTTGAAAAGATTTACAGAATTTATATTAAAAAAAAGAGCAGTGGTGTCTGATATATCATGTTTCAGTTAAAGTTTTTGATCTTTAATTATAGCGCCGTCATTAAGCCAATCAATACAACTTGTTTAAACGCTTGAACAGAGATGCGAAGATGCATCAAAGATGCAAAGATGCATCATCCCTGCAAGTCAGACCAGTGGTGTCTGAGATATTGATATTGAGATATTGATATTGAGATATTGATATTGAGTTATGACGGACGGACACGGCCCGATCCATTCCCTACCCCTGATTTCTTAAAGAGGAGTTGGACAGCAAAATGCGACTGTGTATGTCAGGGAGAAAGAGAGACAGAAAGAGAGAGATAAAGAGGGAAAAGGAAAGAGAAGGGAGAAAGATGCCACAACGTTGTCCAAACTGCCACATAGCAGAAGGATGGGCAGCAAAATGAGAAACAGGGAGAAAGTGCTGCATGGCCTCCCTCTCTCCTGCTCTGCTTCATGCTGCCAGTTGCTGCTGATAGCTGAAAACTTCATGTCTCAATGAGGAAAACTGTTTTTAAATAGCTTTCAAGGGGCCTAGGGCCTTGGAAAATGTAATCTTATATTCACTTAGAAGCACAAAAATCAGAATTACATGGCCGTGTCCAGTTAAGGAATTTAAGGAAGTTAAGGAACAGATAGAGAGACTTGGTGTGAGCGAATATTTTGGCTGGTTACAAAGTTATTTATTGAATCTGCGCTCACAGTAGTCCATCATGGGATGCAGTCAGAGGTTCAGGAAAGCAGAGCAATAACTTCAGTCATACCAGAGTATTCTGTTACAACTGCACTCAACAATTAAACTTTTCAACTCTTGAACTCAGAAGCACCTCATATCTCCCCTCTCTATCTGTCTATCTATCTATCATTCTCTGCTTCTCTGCATTTGTTTTTCTGTCTCTTTCATTCTCTGCCTCGTTTCGTCTCTCTGTCTCCGCCTCTCTATATCTTTATCTCTGTTTCTCTGCTTCTGTGTCTCTCTTTCTTACTCTCTTTCTTTTCCTCTTTTCTCTCTATCTCTCCCCAGCAGGAACCTGATATATCCTGTCTCCTGGCCAGAGGAGGAAATAGATGTTTGTTTGGTCAGTTAACCCAAGGGGACGATGACAATCTCTCTCCTGTCTCACTGACAGACACTAACACACTGACACACATACACCCAAATGCCCTTCATACACAGACACACACACACACACACACTCACACACATCCCTTTCTCATTGATATCAGTGCCAGGGAGCTCCAGCGGTGCAGCTGCAACAGAGGCCCTCAGTGTGGTGGGTTTACCCAGGATAAGTGCCCTGGCAGTGGGGTAACCTGACCACCTCTAGGGCCTCCTCCACCTCAAACCATCGACCCAGCAGCTGACAACCGCAGTGGGGCTTCAGTGGCCCCAAACACAAGTAGGAATGTTGTTGAAAAAACAAAACAAAAGGTTTTGTAACAAAGCAATGTTGGATATTCTGCACAATAAATAAACTCCATCATATTTTACATAAACATTTCTAAAGGCACAGCATGCCCGATGATACGATTTAACTTAACAGCTGAATGGTTTTCTTGCTCTTCTTGTTATTTTAAATGCCTGGGTCATGAAGTCAAGCGAGATGGGTTGAGGGCCCCTACATGAGAAGAGCGGCGTTTGTTAGTCTGGATCTGTGGGTGAGAGAGGATGTTTTCATGCGGGCTCCCAGCTGAAACTGCTGTGGTATTATGGTTAAGGCCACCAAATCACTGGGCTGCAAAAATAACAAGTGATTTCATCTTAAAATCAGACATATCAAGCTCATTTTAAGCGATTCTAAGTCACATTATCTCACTGCAATGTCTATTAATCTTACTAGTTTCAATATGACTTGAATATGGCTAACACCCATATAAATTGCTGTGTAACAAAATTTTCTGTGTTTTATCAATATCATTTTGTGTTTTTTATTGTACAAACAAACTGAACTGAACTTCACTGAACTGAATTAAGCTACACTAAACTAAACTAAGCTAAACTAAAGTAAGGTGAACTGAACTGAACTATGGCCCGATTTAAGAAATAATCATAAAACATGAAAAAAAGTCTTGAAGCAAAAGGCTTTTAAAGATAATTCCACTTATTACATTATCGGTTTGAAAGACATGAAATTTCTGGAAACCAACAAAATTATCTGTGCAGTGCAGTATTTACAGTGTTTTTAAATGAGTTTGTTAAGTCTAAATACCTGTATATGATAAAAAAAAAAAAAAAGACTTCCTAAGCTTCTCATCTTTTCAGCGTTCTGCACTCTGCCGTGTCTCACTGAGTGAGTCTGACAGTTGGAAGCCATGTGCACGCTGCAGCGCTGTCATTCGACCCAAGATGCAGCCTGCGCTGCTTGGAAAGAACTACTGTAGGCTGTAATTACCACAATGATAGAAACCTATATTTTAGGGGTGAGAGGATTTGTCACTGTCTTAACATAGTGTATGATGTAAAAAACTTCAAACTGTCTGGAAGATTTGCAGTTTGTTTTTCCACTTTGTCCGTGTTGTTATCGAGGATGGGCATGCTGTTCACGTGCCAGCCCTTTGGCCTGTTTATTTCAGCCTGGGCTAATGTAAAATTATACTCACTAGCCAGAATTTGAATGGGGTTTAATGAGGATGGTCTAGAGAAGGCAGTGTCCAGAATCCTAAAATCCTTCCCTGGTTGATGTAACACTAATTATACCTTCTAGTGTTACTACACTTAGTGAATCAACACATGGCACTCATTGTGTGTTTTCTTTCTGATGTCTTGAACATAACAAAACTACTACTATTTCTACTAAAACTACTACTAGCCGACTAAAGTGCTTCCATTTTTGTCATGTATTTCAAATTCTGGTGACTAGCTAGTTCATGCCTGTCTCATCTGAGAGAGGACACTAAAGAAATGTTTTCAGCAAATGTGAGTCTGGGCTGAAGGATGGTTTACTCCTTGTAGATTTACTGTAAATGTACCACGTTATGTGCAAAGCTTAGTGAAGGTGCTTCATTCAAGTTTTGTTTGACATTTTCAAGTAAATAATTTGGTGTGCTGAGAGATTTTGTTGTCTCACAAATGTGTCTCAGTGTCAAAAACTCAGTTTCAAACTTTTGGCCTCAAGGATTCCTTCTGGATTTGGTCCTAATGGTGCGATCACACCTATAGTTTATTTTGTTTATTCCAAACCAAAGTGGAAAAGTTTACTTTGCTGCACTGCATTTTTTCTATTCGGTTCATTTAGGTTCACACAGCCCAATTACAAGCGAACCCAGGATTGTAAACATAAGTCACATGGACTCACAAGTCATTTGTTTACTGGACAGTTTTGGTAACCTGTCATCCTGTAGAGTTTGCTGCAGGGGGAGTCAAAGCAAATCCGATTCCAGTCCCTGTAACTTGAAGTAAGCATGATGGACTTGTCTGTTCTCTTTGACATAACTTACCTTCTCTGGTGTTCATACAATCAAGAGCACATGAAGATGTAGCTGAATACGAACATCAGTCAACACTGCGGTTTTCCCTCAGTTCATTTTGTTAAGCCAGGCTTTCCAAGCATGTGTAACTGCTGTGTAACAGATGGCAACCTCTGTCTCTTTACACCGCATGTTTTGGGTTTCCTGTTAGTTCGTTCGGATTACTTTGCCGCTCCTAACGAACCGCAACACAGTTCGCGTGGAAGAGGACCGAGCCAGGCGTCTTGGTGCAGTTATTTGGTGCGTGTGAGTTCAAATGGCTTCATTCTCACCAAACAAACCAAACTAAAGGAGTAAACGCTCCGGAGTTCGAATAAACCGCTCTAAAGATGCTTGGTGTGAACGTGCCCTGTGACATGTTAAAGGAGGTCTTGGTGTAATACACTGGATAGCTATGGGACACCAAACTTGCCCGGTCAGCCAAAATTAAACTGTCCTCTATATGAGGGACAGGTAAGGTCTGGCACTGTGCATGGTGGAAAAGATGCACCTCTTTATTTAGTTGAGAAAAATCTAAATTTAGGTGGTTCCTACAATAAACCATATGAGGTGAGTCTTATATTCCTTTACATTAGGATGTGACAGGTGTATGTGACCAGTGAAATGATAATTGATTGTTGTATATTACCCATTTTGCTATATAAAGTCTAGGAGAGTCCTACAATCAAATGTGATTAACAACAAATGGTATCCCTATAACATATGGATGCTCTATGATAGTGTCTTTACACTATGAACACACACACACACACACACACACACACACATATACAGGTGACAGGTGTCAAGCAGAGGACAGCTTGGCCTTATGATCAAATGTGATGAATTCACACAAGTAGTATCTTTGATATAATTACATGTTATGATTCTCTTACCTGGCACAGAATGCTGCGTATGAACTTGCCACAGGTGACATAGCCCGAATAGTCAAAGTTGTCCATTATGGTGTAAAACCTGTTTGAAATCTCCTCATCCTTTTCCCGATCACAGCATCCAAACTTGCCGTACTCCTTACAGAAGACCAGTGGGTGACGGGGCTCGAACGGAGGCTTGTAGTCCAAGCACTGGGGGTGACAGCTCCCCGGCCAGGTGTGGAGGAGCAACAGCAGGAGGAGCACAGGGAGGTGGGAGAGGGAGGTGGTCTCCGGGATGAGCCGGGGAGAGCGGCCGGTCCTTAGGGTCATGGTGTAGGCGAGAGGCGCTCACTTCAGTTCAGGTTAGCCTGGCACCACACCCAGCGTTACAACAAATGGATGCAGTTTGTGATCTTCCAGCATATGTGGTGGTAATGCAAACTTCACTAATGTGTGAGCAAAGAATAAGGCTTGTTGTGAGAAAGCTTACTTACATACACCTACACCAGTCTTTATCAAGTACAGGTTTGAGACCCAAAGATAGGTCTCAAGAGGTTTAAAATGGGTTCCCGTAAAAATTCTGGAGGATTTGACATTCAAAGTTATTGGCTATGTGTGTGTGTGTGTGTGTGTGTGTGTGTGTGTGTGTGTGTGTGTGTGTGTGTGCGTGAGTGTGTGTGTGTATCAAACGCACTGACCCAGCATCACACCTGCCTGCAAGTTGGCCAGAGACGTACAGCGCGTTCAGGATTGCTCTGGTTAGTTTATCTATCCACACACCATGCTTAATTAGCAAGTGTGATAAATATAAGGTAAGATAAGGTAAAACTGATCCAGATGCAATGAATTGAGTCTCGGAGGTCAATACCTGTTCATCTGTCTTTTGAGGAGTGAAGACAGAAATGCAGATATCCAGGTAATGTGTGTCAACCTGAGAGTTTGGCAGAACCAATGTCCCAAAGTCCTGTTGATGTGTGGAGATTCACCTCATTAATTTATAGAGTGACTTGCTCTTCATAAGCACCTGTGAGTCCCACCATAAACTGTTGAAAACCTCTCAATGAAAGCACACATTTCCAAATGTTTCCAAGCTCAATCAGTGAGACTCATTCTGTAATATCCATCTCATGAAGATTTCTCAAAAAAAAAAAAAGTTCCCAAAAACCAGCACATCTCTAAAAAAGCAGCCACATTGTTGAGGACGTCCAACTTCTTAGAAAGAGGGAGAAACCACAAACAGAATCAGATTGCTCAAAAAGTGAAGCGGCAGCTTCTGTCACAGTTTCTGCAAAAAGTTTAGTTCCAACTATGAGGCTGTTGGAGAGTCTCGCTGTGTTTGCTCTGGACATGTGCTCGCTCGCTGCGACGGACAAAAACCATACGTGCAGCGCAGAGAGAGGGAGAGAGAGAGAGTGAGAGAGAGGGAGAGAGAGAGAGTGAGAGAGAGGGAGAGAGAGAGAGGGGCTCTTTCATTCAGACACACAGCCACGCTGCAACCTAAACTTAGATCCCTCCCTCCTCGCTTCTTCCCTCCACCTCTTCTCTCCTTCTCTCCTCTTTTTCACTCGCTCCCTCACTCCCCCACAGATGCACATGCATTCTTTCCCGGCGCACGCGCTCTATATTGCCCTGAAGTTGCAACTTTCTCTCCACCTCGCCTGCGTGTCTCTCCCCCCTTCAACATTCCCAGACCTCTCCCCCGTCCCTCTACCATTTCCAGACAGACTCATTCACACTGGTGTGTGTGTGTGTGTGCGTGTGCGAGTGCGAGTGCGAGTGTGTGTGTGTGTGTGTGTGTATGTGGTCAAATGAATCGGGACGTGTGCTGGAAGTAGAGACCAATGGATTCTCCATGCATAAGTCCAAATCTTACCATGTATAAGTACATAATTGGGCAATGTGTGCAGCTGAATGCAATGCTCAAAGTATTCTGTAGCTGCATTGTGCTTCAACTTCCCTCAGCATAGGAACCAGTCTAACAGATGATGATCTATCCCAGTGTTCTGCACTTTATTAGGCTGAATTTGCTTTGTTATACTCACATAACCTATGACATAAACTTTCTCATAAGCTGAAAATATTGAGAACAGATTCAGTGTATGAAAACCTAAACACATGGTCGTCAAGCAGGAGTTTAGCTCTACAGTTCCTTTGATGTTGTTGTTGAGCTGGCTGAATTCTGTTTTGATTGATGATCATTTGGCAATTCTATGGAAATTATATAAACAAATTCCCCAGAAAAACATACCCTGCTTTCTACTTAAATTATATTTATAATCTCAATGATGACATAAAACTGGATATTTATCCACGCATAACCTTTAAAAAAGTTTTTCAAAAAGTTTCTGAAAAAAGCATAGTCAAGTGAAACATACTGTAGACCAAAAAGAAGAAGAGCAGTTGTGTGTATGTGCACGTGCGTGCACATGCGTGCATGTGTGTGTGCGTGTGTGCGTGTGTATAGACATACCACTACCATCTGTGTCTCATTATTGCCCAGCCACCCTTCAGATGAGCGACTCCCATCTGGCTGGCTGGGTGTCAGACACTTTATCACTCTACTCTCACAGATAGAAACCATAATATACAGCCACACTTCCCCTGAATTGACTTTATCATGTTATGTAACTTAATAATTCATCTCAATGCAAATCGATAAACATGGCAAATAGAGACTTTTTTTCTGATAGATGGCAGTTTAAAATCTCAATTTATCACTCTACACACAATGATAGTATATTACTCAACTAGGCTTTCTCTGCTAGCGACACTATCACACGCCTAGCTAGAAGTGAATGTATTCTAATATAATTCATTTTTCGCTGAATTAAGTTAGCTACATGATGACTCTTTTTTTGGAAAGACAACTTGATAGTTAGCTAGCAGCTAGCTAGCTTTCCTTTCTTCCCTTGTTAGGGAATTACATTTTCTTTTAGGAGGCATTTCTTTTCATTGGTAACTTTAATTGTTTCAGTCCGGCTCAGCGTTGTTCGGGCATCTAGCTGACGTGAACTGGAGATGAGACTGAGACCAGAGGCTGTGCTTCTGTTTGTGAGGGGGAATCAGGGGATTCATTGACTGTGTACCGTCACTGATTGTGCCCACTGTTGTAGTAGTTGTGAGTAACTCAGGCAAAAAAAAAGTTTAAAAAAAGACATTGAATTGTGTGACCCTCTGAGACGTGTGTGGCCCTAAATGACCGCAACGAGTGTTAATGCCAGGAACCCATTCTGAACATAAAAATGCAATTCATCACATCATCATGGCAGCCAGGGACTTTCCCTTACTGGATGGACACCTTATAAAGTAAATTATTCTTCACTGACCCAAACAGAAATAATTCACAACTGCAGACTTAGCCAACCTCTGTGGAAATCGTTCAAATCTACTAATAGTGTCATCTTGATTTCTGACTTCACAAACAATGAAATAACAAGACTGTTCAGGTGATTTGAGGTTAATTTTCCCTTTAATTGCTTCTTAGTTAAAACAATAAGCAAGAAAAGGTCATCTATGATTTGAACTGACTCAGGAACATAAAAACCAGATTTTTAACCCTTTATGGCAGCAATCTTTTCATCTTTTTATGGCTGTTTAAATAGTATTCAGATTCTGCGTGGTTCATCTGTATTTAGCCAGCCGTGAGAAGATCAGACCTGTGCCACGAAGAACTAAAAACACTGAGCTGTTCCCCAGCCTGTGTTTAAACTCGGCTTGTAAAATGTACTAATCTTTAGAATGACCAAGTTGGTGAGTCAGCCTTTACTGGAAAACACACACACACTCAGACACACATTCGCACACACACACTCTTACACAGACAGCAACACCAATAAAGACGACCAAACACACTGACTCAGATCAGACTGTATCTCTTTTTATCCTCTCTTCACGCACAACTTACTGTGAGTAGTCATTGCTGCAAATTCTGTGGTCATTTTGACATTAAGCACTCTGTCTTACTGTAACTACTGATAACACACACACACACACACACACACACACACAATGGACACGTAGCCCAGCCCAGTCATGTCATTGTCCAGATGTTTTAGTTCAATAACATGGCTGCATTCCTTCACAACAGCTCACAGTAAATCCTGCAATAAAATTTGTATTAATGTGCTATTTCATGTTGAAAAAGCTTACAGCAGTTCATCCAGTGTATGTTCCTGTGTGTGTGTGAATGTGTGTTTGTGTGCACATGTGTATGTGTATGTGTGCAACTACTATGGCAATAATCATCTCACAGTATTCGGCGTATTATATGGCAATCACATTACAATCATCAGAAAAGTTAGGATTAGTATATTATTATTACTATAGTGTGTGTGTGTGTGTTATCATTAGTGTTGGGGGTTACGTTGTACTTGAGTACTCAGTACTTACGTTGTACTCGAGTACTCAGATTATTTTTTTGTGGTAAATCGTAATTTAACACATCAATTCTTGTAATCTGTTGTTTCGTACTTTTTCCCACTGCGCAGCCGAGGGCATCATGAGGCAAATTCAGGTCAGTCAGTCAGTCAGGTAACGCTCAGTGAGATGATGCGCTTCATCAGATGGCCTCTAGAGGGCGTCTTTGACTGTGAGATGTGTGTTTCCCATACAGAGGCACAAAATCAAGTTGGTCAGTGTATAGAAATTGATCTAAATCGATCTCTGCACAGACCAGCAGTATTAGGTAACTGAACCGTGTTGCAGTGCTTCAGTGCATAGAATTGAACACGTGCCATGGGTCTGTACAGGATCTGTGCTTGTTAAATTAGAATGTCATCCTACTATAGAATGAGGAACACTATGTCCGTCCGTCCGTCCGTCCGTCCGTCTGTCCGCATCCATTTTGCTCCTCAACGGGTTGGCCAATCAATCTCAAACTGCACATGGGCATTGAGCATTGGCATAGGCAGGGACTGACGGAGCTGATTTTTCCATTTTCCCAAATTTACGCTGTTTATGCGCCTTTTTGGCAAGTCTGCACATCCCCGGGTACGGACTAGTAACTTATATTTTTCTTTCATATCGTTTCATTTATGTTCCCAATTTCTTTTTCTTTAAAGTAGAAAATAAAGTTAAAATTGTGTTATTCTTATTTTTATTACATGTCAATAGAAGCTACTTTTAAAAAATGTAATGCATTTTTATGTCTTCTAAAAATTAATATCATATTTTAGTTATTGCAGTAGTTTATTGCACCTGTCAGAAGTATTTCATCTAAAATTGCACTTCACAAAAATATTTAATACAAATTTCACTCCAGAAAAGTCAACCCACATTAGTTTGAAGTAATTACTATTAGATTAGGGCACATATAAAAAAAAAAGCTTTGCAAATAAAGGGTTTAAATAGGGTTTGTTTAATTTAGTTATTGGTTTTGGTGATTTATCGGTCATTTTCAGGCAGTTTCATGTGATGTTTCTTATGTTTTATTGAATTTCATTTGTACTTGTTTATCTTTTGGTTTCAAAGTGCATAAAACTGTTCCAACTGGAAGCCTGTGGTGTTTTTCAAAGATGTTACAGACAGAGACAGAGCTCTAGCTCTTTGTTTTGATTATGGTGAAGGACTTCTGGGTACCAGCCGGTTTGTTTTTCTAACAGATTAGTCTGTTAGGTCAGGCAGCCCTGCTCTCAGGGTTGAAGAGTTCGACATTTCAAATAATTTTCTTACAGCAATCTGATTCTAAAAATGTTTCTTTCATCCTTCATTTTCAGTGTTCTTCAGTTATTGCCGCTTGGTCCTTTCCTCTCCCGGCATGACCCCGAGGCTGCGTTATACGCATTGCAAAATAGATCAGAAATTACATGTTACTAGTTTTCTGTTTGTTGCACATTTGCGTGTTTAGAAATCTGCCTTTGACATGTGATGCACTTACTCATTTTCAAAGGGTGCAAATCTTTAAACATCCATGCTTGAATTGAGCAAGACACTAATGACTTGTCATTTCTTGATCATGCTGTAGGTTCAATTTCTTATGACTTGTGTGTCTGTTTTGAGGATGGACAAAAAAAAACTAAATCGCCTTATAGCCAATGGGATGATGAAACCATCTTGCCTTTTGTTTTTAGAGTAGCTTTACGGTGTGCTCTCTCCATCTCCCATGTTACTTTTCACCTTTTCTCTCCTCTTCTGTCTCTTTCGTTAGGTGCAGCTGATGACAATTAGTGTGCTCGTTAGCACAGAGAGACGGACAGCACTCCCATTTGCAGCTCACTTTTGCTTGTGTTTTATAGTTGTTTTCTTTTTCCATTTTTCTTTTGGGAGACGGAGGGCCAGTAGTCCAGGTATCGCTGCTTTGTTTGTTAGTTTAGTTTGTTCTGTTGTTTTGGTAGTTTAAGGGGAGGCATTGGTTCTGACAGCCCATCGTTGACCCAGTATTTCCCCCTCCTTTTGTTCTGTTTGGTCGGACATTCCAACTCTTCTTGTGTTTCATTTTTGTAAAAATAAATCTTATTTTTGCTCTTTTGTAACTCGGGTCATAAAGTTATATTTTGTGTCCTCTTTTTGAGCGAGCCATGATTTGAAGATGTAAAAAGTGAAAAATAGAAAGAAAAGGATTGTGGTGAGGAAGCTGTATTATTATGGTGATAAATTTGAATATAGTCTTATGCTGTCTAACTACAGAAATTATAGTTTGTAGGTGCACTGCCATAGAAATAGTTTTAAAATTTTGAATCACTCATGTTGTCATAGACAGAAAATAGTTATTTTGCTAAGCACTATGGGGTATTCCGTGTGTGTGTGTGTGTGTGTGTGTGCTGTGAAGACGAGAGCCTACCCAAGATGAGACAGCTAACAAGAAACAGGACTTAACACGTTACCATTGATATTGTGGCATTAGTCAGGTTTGACATGCACGGCTACTACCGGATTTCTCTCTTTCCCTTTGTTTAACTTTGGTTCTTTTCTTTTGATGGAGCAAACTGTTCAGCCTCTTGACAAATGCTTTTTAATCGATAGATAACAGTATGTTGCTGAACACTTTGGGGTATTCCCTGTGTGTGTGTGTGTGTGTGTGTGTGTGTGTGTGTCTGACCATGTGCATGTGTCTGCCCAAGCATGCATCTTTGCACGTGTGTATGTGTGTCTGGATGTGCGTACATGCGTGTATCTGCGTGTGTTTGTGTACCCCTCATCTCCCCAAAGACACTTGCCTGGCAGAGCTACAGATGGAGCATCTAGGATCGCCTGAAGTCCTTAGCATCAAAACACACACACAGACACTGTATCGCTCACTTATACAAAGCCTTATGATGCTCACATGCTGCATTTCTGCATTTGAGTCTCCTCAAATCTATCCTCCTCCTAATCAAATTTCATTGGTTTATATCAAGCAAAAATATTAAATGAAATTCACTCTGCTCCTTTATTGTATAATTCTAATCAGACATTTCCTCTGAGTTCAAACCCAGGGTCGTATGTATGCATGTGTTTGGTCACTTGAGATTATCGTTGGCCTCTGCCACTCTGTCGAAGAAATGGATAGAGAGAGAAATAAAGATGGACACAGGAAGAAAATGAGAGGAATAGAGAATGACAGTAGAAAACAGAAGAGGAGAGAGAGTATGACACATTGGATTTCCATTAGATAGCTTCTCAATATAAAGAGGAAGGCATTGGAAAGAGAGACACACACACACACCCTCTCTCTCTCTCCCTCACACACACACACTCACACTCACACACACACACACACACACACAGCCCCGAACGGCCTCTTCTCTGCAACAGCTCCTGCTTCTGAAGTCTGTCGTGATTTATCTGAGAGACAGAAAGCACAAATTATTAATTGCATCACTCCATCTTCTCCAGTTATTGGAGTGACACCTGCAGACTGATGGCTCCATTAGACGACCTAGTGGTATTGTCAAAGGGAGACAACAGTCTGTTAAGATCAGATAAGATGAAACATTAATGATCCACATGGGAAGATGACATCACCCAACTTCAGCATCCTTACACTGGTTCCCTGTTTGTTTCAGAATTGACTTTGAGATTTTACTGATTACCTTTAAAGCTGCAGAAGGCAACTTTGCATGTTGGCGGCCCCAAATTAGAAACATTAGTAAACTGCACACAGCATGCTCATGTTTGCCGGTTCATCATCACTTTATACCAAAGGAAACCAAATACACTGGGTGAGTGATGTGGTTTTCCTGATTATTCCAAGACTGTGGTAACTTCAACCACAGCAACAGTTGATGCTGCACACCTAGCTAGGTGCTGTGGGACTGTACAGCATCTGGTTACTACTTTGTAAAGCACTTCTTTGTTTTGAAAAGTGCAATACAAACAAAGATTATTATCATTAATATTACGTTTAAGCACTTAACACATCAAACCTTGGAGTTCAAGTTCAGTGTTGTCAAGTCAGGGGGGAAAAACAGCCAGTAACAGAGAGAGTGAGAGTGGGATTCAATGTGAGAGTGCTGATTGGCTGGGAAAATGACAGACTGCAATTGTCAATCATCCCAGCTTCATTCTTCAGCTACAATTTTTATTACTTAGGTGAAAAAAACAACAAGCCTTTTCTCTTGTATTTTAGAGTAACAACTTGTAAAAGTGCACTTTAATGTCGGAAACTGGACTTCAGATAGACCAGTTATCAAATTAGCAATTTCGGAAATAAGAACCACAACTTAGTTAACGTGTGACGTGCGTTGTTTGCTCTCTCTCCTTGTTCCCGTATGATCTTTATCATCCCAATTCACACCTACTTCCTATTGTTTTCCCAAGTCCATGGAATATAAGGTTGACAGAATAAAACACAGTATAGGCTACAGGGTTAGGAGCCTAAATATGAGTGGATTTTGCTTTATTATAACAAAATATTAAACAAGATCTCACAAAGTCAGTGTGGAGCTGTAAAAATATTTTGAAGATGTGTTTCCCCATGAATAGTTCAAATACATCTAATGAATAGATTAGTTTGAAACCTTTCACATTGATGATCAGTCTTGTGAGATAAAAAGGTTTCTGTTTCTATGTCAAATTAAGATGATGTAAGACTAGTGGGGAAGCATGATGCCTTTGCTAATTCCATTCCTCCAGACTCTGCATAATGGAGCTGGAGTAAGATTCGTAGAAACAGCTTAGCCTGAGGCAAAGCCTGGTCATTATTCGGTCGCGAGTAGTTGAATCAAGATGAAGTTGAATCACCATTCAGTCACGTCAGTTCTGTGGGGATGAAGCCCCGTCGCTTCTCATTCACCGGTACAAATGAAGGCTGACCACTTTGAATTCATCGTTAATTCTGTGTTAACAAATGCTGATTATTATTCATTCATAGTTACACTTGATGCAGACCAATTATAGCCATTCATCATAAGAAGAGTATTCATTCATAGTTACACTTGATGCAGACCAATTATAGCCATTCATCATTAGAAGAGTGTGACAATCAATTATCGTTCATTTGATTTAATGCGTAAGACTTAGAAAGCTCATAATTTCCAGTGGTCCCTGTGTTGAATTTTTAAACTTTGTGCCTTATCCACACATTTAGTGGAATTTAAACCTTGTTTTGACTGACTGAATAAAAGTGAAAACTGTTGTAAGAACATAACTGTGATATCAATTAAGACTGCAAAGGTTAGTGACAAGGGAGAGTTGGAGCTTTGTACAAATTTTTAGCAGCATATTGACCTGTATAATATGATTTTCTATTCCCATAACTAGAAGGTGATAAAAATGAATAAACAGATCTGATGGGACAGACAACCATCTCGCATTCTAATCATTTTAATGAAATTATATACAGGATGGAAAATCATAATGATGGCATTATAATACAGAAAACTGCTAATGGATTGTTGATTCATACAAAGTTCCACCTTTACAAAAATCCCTCTGAGCATGAAGAAATGTGATTCATGAAATGATCGGACATGTACAAAGAAAATGGATTGTTAAAACAAAATGAAATATAGAAAATACATTTCTTGTAGGTCTAGAATCAAATCTGAAGCCAAACCTTTATAGCAAAGCATATCTTGTCTAATAAATCTAACATCTAAAGCTTGTAAATTGTGTTACTAAAGTGCAAATGACTGAAAAGCATTTGTCAAGAGGCTGAACAGTTTGCTCCATCGAGGAGAAAAGTTAAACAAAGGGAAAGAGAGAAATCTGCTAGTAGCCATGCATGTTAAGTGAGCTGCACACATGTAATGCTGAGATGACTGAGATGCCATAAGAGCAATGCTAGTGTGTTCAGGTTTAACACTGAAATGTAATCCGGTCTCTTGCTAGTTGTCTCTCTTGGGAAGAGTGCAGCAGGTCTTCACAGTAGTTTAGTAGTTTCTGTTCACTCATCTTGTGTCCATATGCTGCAAACTCAGTGGAGGTCAAATTCTTGCTAGATATAAGCATTGACAATCTCAACCATACTTCATATTTGCATAACTAGACTCTTCTTATTTTGTCTTTTTGTTATATCCTTCCCCTGTCTGTTTGTGTGTGTCTATGTTGCGTGTGTGCTTGGTGACAAGGTTTGTTATATCTTGAGTGGGATATAATCACAGAATTTCTAATCTCTTTTTCAGTCTGAACATTTTGGCTTTAGCCTTCAAAGTGTTTGTGTAACCATAGATTACCTTATCAGAAATGCAAATACATTTTCCCGTACTCAACAAAAAGATAATTTCAAGGTTTTACAAAATTGGTCAAAAGTAAGAAACAACTATTGCCTTATGAGTTGCAGTACGGTTTAAATGGTTTAGCTGACATGTGCTTTGGTGACTGTACAACAGTGTCTTTACTGCTGGTCCAGCACCGCCCTCTCCCGAAGTCTGAAATTACCACCTCATCTGCTGCATTTAGCCGTCCAAAACAGCCTCTTCTGTTGTCTTCTGTAACTGTGGCCTCTTCTCTAAGATCAAAACGTCTCAGTACATGTCTAACTAGCACCCTGCTATTGGATATTTGGGGAGGGAGGGGCTGTTCACACTGTTCAGTATCATCAGGACTGTGGACTGGGGGTGGGATGTGGATAACCAAAGAGAAAATCTGTTTATTAGTCATGAGTACAGCCCATAATGTTTTGTTCCAGGCCCTGGACACACTTAAAACTCATTATGAATGTCTGTCCATTCAGTCAGTCATTTATTGCATGCATGCAGGCATCATTGCATATTCGCTTCATATCCAGACATTGTTGACTGTGAAACTGTGACTGTAAAAATGGTAAGTGCAATATTTTTTCCTTCCTCACCCATTCATTTACCCCTCTATCCATCTCTCCCTCCATCCTTTTGATCTCTGTGTCCCTCAGTCACTTCCTCTTTGTGGTAGGGGACATTTGCCATCACTGTGTGTGATAGTGTGGTTATTCTTCCCATTCATCCAGCCATCCTTGTTTGCTTGTGCCCTTGTGTCCCCACAATGCAGCCTTTGTATCGTCTCGACAGGTTACAGTCACTCTTATTGCCACCTCTCTCTGTATGGCGGTGTCCAACATGGCCATTCCTCCTGATACTGCAGTCTATCCATCTGTCCTCTCTTTTGATCCAGGACTTCACTCCCATTGCAGTCTCTCTGTGGTCTTTGTAAAAGACAGGTCAGTTTAGTTGTCACCTCTTTGTCGCCTATCAAGCTGTTGTTTCCAGTCTCTCATGTATGGAGAATGATGATGGGGATCTCTAGGGAGACAGAAGAGATGCAGAGGTAAAATTCAGCTGACTGATTTGTGACAAAAAGAGAGATTCAAGACATTCCTCTCATAGCAAATGTTAAAAAGTTTGTAAATGCATTGAATGTAATTTGTGACTTTGGCTGAAATGTTGACTTCACTTGAAGTGTTGCTCAAAACAGAATTTATAAAGCCCTTTACAGAAAGTCAATAAAACTCTGGCATAAAACAAATGAGCATTAAATAAAAGCAATGGAGGCATTAATGAAAGAAAAGAGCATAAAATCAATACATTAAAATTGAAATGGTCAAGGCAATTAGAAAAACATAAAACCCGGCCTGTAAACATGTGTTTTACAAAATGATTTAACATCACACTGATGCAACGTTTTAAATAATAACATAACTCCCTATAAATAAATGAGGATTCTTAATGAGTCCCTTTGGCGCCCCCTGGGCTCGAGGCGTGGGACAGCTGGGCTTAGTTCCCCCGCAGCAGGCCTTGAATCTAGAAAGAGACTCATGTCTGTTAAAGTGAGGGGAAGTGTGAACTGTAGCCGTTAGCCATAGAGATCTGCACTTCTGTCTAGTTTGACATAATAACTGTCTAGAAAGAAAGAAAGAAAGAAAGAAAGAAAGAAAGAAAGAAAGAAAGAAGCTAAGAATACAAAGAAAGTAATTCCTTGTTGTGCAGATGCACCACTATTTTTTGGCCTTCTGCTGGGGTCTCACCACATCACTTTTAGCCCAGTTTTAGGCCCAGTTTGGAGTCAGATTTGAGTTACTTGGGAGTGATGGTAGGCACCAATTCTATTGTCATGTGTGGATCACTAAGGTTTCTTGCAAAAGTTTCTCCCAATCCACTCGGAGCCATTAAGATTACTTCAAACAAGACACAAATATGACAACAGAGACTCATAATAGCCAGTGAGAGTTTAGGTTGCATATCCTTTATCCTTCACATTGTGTTGCCTGTGTAGAAGCACAAACACTAGGATATGTACATTCTCTCCAGTGTGCACAAACATTTTTTGTACTAAGCAAGTCGCCTTTCATATACAAGTCTTGTGAGACTGAAATCCTATGATCATATCTTCGCTGTTGGGTGAAAACATCGTACCTCCAAAATGTCAACTATTCAGGAACTAAGAAAAGCTTTTTAGCTTGGGTACGATGCATTTTTGAGTTTACCCAGCAGGTTTTGAAAGGGTTTCATATGCCCAAGTGTCATAGAATATTCTAAACCCATGTAATCCTTCAGTTGAAGTTCAAATATGGAGTTGAAAGGTTTTCACATGACAGCAGCAATATGGTCATCTATCCAGCTTCTCTTGTGAAACTTGTGGGTTTGTCTTGTGAAATTGTGTGTTTTTAGAGGATCCATGCAGATTTAGTCGTTAATGTGTGCTTCCTGTTCTTTGCCTTATCCCATACTGCAGTGTCTGCACCGTTGTGATTCTGCAATTGTGAAAAGACCTGACCTGAAAAGTTTTAAATGCTCTCTGTTTTCATAGTCTGGTGAGATATTTATGATTTTTTTTCCACAATGTAGACTTCACGGTCTGGCGCCTCACATGGATGAATGGATGGAGAGAGGACAGAGCAGAAGGGATGAGAGTGATGAAGGAGATGTATAATACGACATAACAAAGGAAGAGAGAAATAGGATGAGAAGAGGACAGAAGTGAGAGACAGAATACAATACAAAAGAGAATTGAGAATATTGCATTGAATATTTCAATATTCTAATATCGTGAAAGATCGATATTTGTTTGTCTTGTTGCTTCTATACTTTAGCAGCTAGCTGCAATACAAGTTGAACCTTATGAATAATAATGACTTAGTACACTTTATTCAATTATACTCTCACTCTACTCTGCTCTGCTCTACTCCACCTTACTGTACTTTACTTTAGCCCATGCCACTCTTCTCTACTCTTTTCTGCTTTACTCGACACTAACAATTGTTAGTTGAATTTAGTTTAATTGAATTCAAAATTTTTATTTTCAAATATCAGTAGTTGATAAGTGCATGTTAAGATGACGTGAATTAGTTATTTTTCTTTACAAGGCATTTGTCACATTCTGCTGAACAAATCTCAGGATTCAGTTTACTGAAAAACAGCTTGTTAGCAATGTTAGCATTCTGCATTCAAATCAATGGGTGCTGCTTGCTGCAGACTCTCATTACTTTCAATGAGATGGTAATAATGCTAACAAGCAGGTTTTTAGGATAGATACAGGACAAAAATGTGGATGTTTTTCCATTATGTAGCAAGCATCTGATGAAGATGGGAAATAGACTAAAATTCAAAATCTGAAGTGCATAAATAATACAGTATATGAACATTTAGCAGAGACAATGCAGCATGACATCAAATACAGAATGAGTGTTTTCGTTTAACTGTCACATTGCCCCTCTTTATTTTGACATTTTTACCATAGATCAACAACTTGGCTTGGCCCCAGTGTTATCTCTATACTGAGGAGATGAAAGCTTTAAATACAATAAAAAAACAGTGGAGGTATGAGGTTTCTGCACAACACCAATGACATGTATTGCTTCTTACCTTCCGTTAAAGGATAAATGGCATTGAATACACCTTCTAGCTGGTAGTTGATTAGGATAGCTGGGTTGGTAACAGGCTTCTATGGAGTTGGAGAGCTGGGCTGAACTCGTCCTTTGCTTTCAGTTGATGTTACAGACAGGCCTCCTCAGCAGCCATTTTGCATCCCTCCAATGAAGCGTTCAGTTAATATGGAAATGCAAGATAGAGGCATTTTAAAGCTGCCTGGTTGGAGCCTGTTGTAGGCTGTGATGTCCAAGGTGACAGACGTTAAGGTTTGTGTACAACATGCTTTCTTCTTTGTGACGTCCATGGTGTCAGCTCCAAAAGCTTGGGACCACTGGGCACAGAACGCCTTGAAGGTATCTAATTGGCTGATAGGTCCATGCTTCCAGAGAAACTGGCTGCCCATTGGACAGTAGGGGTGATGAGGGATTTGAGGCACAGAATCTCAGTGGTGGACAGCGGACGCCTGAGCCTCGACCGACCAAACAAAGACCACAGTGCACTGTCTGGAGCATATTTATGTGAATTTGGGTGTCTGTGTCATGATCCATATATTTCTCAGTTATTACATTAGTTATTTCCCAGTAAAGTTATCCCCACACCTCACCACTCAAACAAATCCCCCCAAAAAACGAATTCCTGTGGGGTTTCCTGGTAGCTCAATGGGCTAAAGTGTATGCCATGTAATCATCATCATGTCATGGGGGTGAAATGAGTTCATTTGATTTACATCATACGCTCTCTCTCTCACTTTTCCTGTCTGTCTCCAGTGTGTTCCATCCAATAAAGCAGAGGTATCTTTAAAAAAAAATAAAAAACTCTGCATCTATTCTAACAGTAATCTACAGGGTCATAACAGAAAGGCTCTGATCTGGTCTTTGGTGCACAGTTGTAAAGATGCATCTATGATGAAAGACTGCCCAGCACACAGGGGTAGGTAGTGGCCCAGATCATGCTGCTCGTTTCATGTCTGAGAAACAAACCACACAGCATTATTGAAGTGAGGAGATGTGTGACATGTTGGCTATAGAGACACAGTAAAAATGTTCTTCTGTCTGCCTGTTTCAGTTCAGTAAATAGCTCTGTTTTGCTGCATTGTAGTGCTGTATATTTCAAATTTAGAGACAGAGACCAACTGAGTGGTTACACAGGTTTCTGTGGTGTTGGCTGAATCTAAGTCTATTATTTTCATATCCATGTTTTTAATCCCAAGGTGTGAATATTGACAACTAAACCAATAAACTTCAAAACCACTACTTGGTATGATAAGATTTAAGTGTTCTTAATTGGTTGTTATTGTTTAGAAATATCCGGGTGGTAATATTTTTGGAGCTGGGGATTTAAGTTAGCAGTTTTGAAGCTAATTTCATCATCATATGGGGTTCAAGCGAGGACACTCTGATCCTTTTCCTCTATATTCTTCAAAGGTGTCATACCCGCTTCACTGGATAGATGAGACAAAAGAGATGATTTCTGTTTTTCTCTCTGACTTCAAAAGTCAGCGATTCAAAGCAATCAACATGAAAGTTTCGGTTGGCATTAATTGCACAGGCTCTTTCCATTTTCTCCTTCACCTGCACACCTTTTTCTTTGCTTGCCTCACTCCTTTCATCTATTTTTCTTTTGTCTCCTACTCATCTTTCCTTTCCTCTCGTTTCCCCTCTTAAAAGCTCCTCCTCTCTTGTCTAGTCTTCTCACCCATTCTCCTTCCTCAACTATCTCCTCTCCTCTTCTCTCACGTCTGTCTTTGTGTCTGGTGATGACCGCAATTAATCCTGTGAAAGATGATCATCATCCTAACTTCTCCTCTCTCATCTCTTCCCTTTCTTTCTCCCCCAACCCATCTTCTCCTCTCCACCCATGTCCTCTTCATGTCTCTTGTTTCATGTCTCTTTCTTGTCTATGTTGTCTTATGTAATTAAAATTGCAGCAATGAGAATAATCATCTACTCTCCCATTCTGTCTCCTTTGTTCATCCGTCTCTCCATTTCCTCTTCTCTCTTCTTCTCTCCTGGATTCAATATCCGCCTCATGTCTCATTCAGTGTCTCTGATGGCTAAAGTTATGCAAATTCTGTTTCCTCACCTCCCTCTCTCTTTCTTTTTTTCTCTCTGTCTCCGCTGCTCTCAAGTCTATCTTTGTCTCTGACAGCTGAAGTTAGTTCTATTCGGTCTGCGAAATCATCTTCTACAAAAGTTAACCATGGAGATCCGATCTGCTCTGACCGCCCTAACGGCCCCCGGGGACACACTTCCCTCTGGAACGGCGAGCGAGGCGAAAAGGAAAGGAGAGGGAGAGGAAGCTAAGGCTGGAGGAAGAGAGGAAGCACATTACAGCTCATTACTCTCCAGAGGACTGACAGGGCGATGACGCAGTTCACACAGGCTGGATCTCAACACGGAGCGAGTGAGATACACACACACACACACACACACACACACACACACACACAGAATACTGGAAGATATCGGCAGCATGATCCATTCTGACTGGACTGGGTTTCATACTTTCAATAGGAAAGTCCAGCTGGCTCTCTGGCTCAGGGAGTTTTCAGTATGTTGATCAGTGGACTGAGCATGTTTGGTGGCATGAACAGTGGCATCAAGAGTTTACAGGGCTATCGCCGGTGACTGTTTTCATATATAGAATACAGATTTAGCCATCAAAGGAGTCTCAGTTTTTAAATACTTGATGGCTTGCAGTTGCCCCATACTTTATAGCAGTGGTTCTCAAACTTTTTGACTTGTGACCCCTTAAAATTTAAGCAATGCCGACTCGCAGCATTGAAATATGTTTTTTTCCTAGCCCACAAATCATGTCAGGACCCCCCAAAATGATCTTGCGACCCTCTGGGTGGTCCCGACCCCCAGGTTGAGAACCACTGCTTTATATGAACCGTTCAGGAAATCCTGCTATACCAATATAGGGAGAGGCAAAGAGTGGTGAGGGGTAACAGCCTATTCTTGGTGCACAGAGATATGCATATGTATTCCAGTTTTCTTGTTACAAAGTTTCTCATCTCCCAACCCCAACCCCCCACCCCCCCACCCCCCATCTCCATACATTTTTCTCCTCTCCTCTCCCATCCTGGCTTTCTGTCTTGCCTCGTTTGTTTCTCCCCTATCAACGGCAAGAAATCTCATCTCTTCGCTAACAATCACAGGGTGATTTGAGGGGTGATGAAAAGGGATGATATTCCCACTTTAATGATGTGCTTCTTCCTTATTTCAGGGAAAAACTGACAGAAAGCAAGGCCCCGCCGTGTTCTTCCCCCCCTTGTTAAATTTGAACAAATCACTGCTCACAAGAGAAAGGGTTACATCAGGGACTGTAAACCAGCAGCTCACAGTGGCTCAGTGGTTAGCACTGGCCTCACAGCAGTAAGGACCTGGGTTCGATCCCCTTGGCCCTTTCTGTGTGGAGCTGGTACGTTCTCCCTGTTTTTTTTTTCAGGGTGCTCCAATTTCCTCCCACATGCAAGACATGCAAGTCAGATGGATTGGAGACTCTAGATTACGTATAGGCTCGGTACAGTATGTTTGTGGACCCCAGGAAGACTAGAATTTGCTGCATCAGCTAATGGGGATTCTAATAAAGAATAAAGCTGTCAGAGCATGAGACCGACTTTACTGGCCTTAATGGCCGGTGGATTCAGAATGTCACTAGCCAAAAACCTAATAGACAAGACTGTTTGAATGCAGGCAATCTGCCAAAGTGACTGGTAGAATTATAAAATTTACAAGTCAGACACAATTTAATTGAATTTGACTTGTGGCTCCTGTTAATTTTAAGCCCTGGCAACAGTGTGTCAGCTCAGATCATATCAAGTTATAACATAAGGGAAATCTATTCAATATCTGAGATCACAATGTGTCGGGACACACCAGACAAGAAACCATTCTGTCACAAACACATTTACATTTTAGGCGTTTAGCTGACGCTCTTCTCTGATTTACTCTGAGTGAGCAGGTTGGGGTTCAGTGTCTTGCTCACGGACATTTCAGCAGGACATTTGGCTGTTGAAAGATACATTGGCTGTTGCCGGGGTCAAACCTCTGACCTTCCAGTGACAATTGAGTCTCTCTAACCACTAAGCCGCCCTAACACACAATCTACAACAAGTCTTGATGCATCTCTGGATCCCTGTCTGACCTCAGATCCCACCAAGAGATCAAGCTATGATCTTGTCTAATCCTTATTCAGTGATGACGCTGACCTCTGATGAGCCTGTGGTGTAACCGGGGCTGAGAGATTTATATAACACCAGCTTGGCTTGCATAACCAATTGACCATTGGACACTATTATGTTAAGACCACAGTTCTCATGCTTTTTCAGCCTGGGATCCAAAATGAGTAAATTTTGCCCTGGGACCCAGGCTCACCACAAGCAGAACTGTGACCCATTTTGCGCCCTGAACCATAAAGGGCAAACCTGAGGACAAGTTTATTTTGATGTGGTTTCAAATGTTTTAGCTATTTGAGGGGAACTCGGTTTATCTTGCCAGAGACTAAAACACACTCAAAAATGGATAAGCACTGCCTGAAATAGCAATGCTTTTTTTTTTTTTTTTTACACCAGGACAGCGATGAATAATGGCTGAATTAAGAAATCTGTCAAAGTAATACCAGTGTAAGGTTAATGATAAGCTATGCTGAGTGATAGTAGTTTTAGGCTTGTCAAGGGTTGGGTTAGTGGCAAGGGTGCTGGTTCAAATCCCCAGACTGGGTGAGAAAATCAGTGTGTGTTCAGTGAGTGAAGCTCTGCCCTCCCTGAACAGCTACCATCAAGGTGCCCCTTGAGCAAGGCACTTATCACCAGTTGAGCTCAGTAGAAGGTTTATAACAGAGTGAACATTCCCAGTAAACCTTTCCTGGGTAATTAAAAAAGTTTTAACTGTGTTATGTGTTTTGATTTGGTCATCATGCAATATTCATCTAATGTGTCCACTGTGTGCTGGGTAGCTTTCTTCTTCCTGGCTGCTCAAATAGAATGGGCTGCAAAATAATACAGCAACAAGTGATACACATTGAGCAATTTAGATGTTTGCAACTGTTAAGTGTAGATATTTGTGAAGCTGGTTGTGGGTTGTCCCTGAAGGTTGTGGATGGCAAAGTCTTAGTGATCTAGAAGTTTCTCTATCTCTCTGTCAGCTCCATTAGAAATCCATCTCCAGTATATGACTGTGTGCTGTCTGAGTTTGGTCGGTATCAGAGTCCTTCAGTGTTTTTAGTTAAATCTACTTCAGTAGCCATTGTTGAAGTCTACATATCTATCATGCATCTATCTTGCATATACCCTGCTTTAGTTATGTAGCAGGCACTGGAACCTTTTCTTTTATAAATGTTACAATATAGAACTGAATAGGAATATTGAAACACACTTGTCTATCTGTACAAGCTGGATATTAGACCATTCTTTGGATCTGCTGACAATTGAAAAAAGAACAAAATTGGTATTTTTCATATATTCCTTTCGCTAGTGGAGCAACATGCAGTAAAAAGTGGAACTTCCACAATGGCTGCCACTGTAGTGTCTACCCACATACATACAAATACATCCACATCATAATGCTACTGTCACATGAAAACCTCATAACTCCAATTTGGTTGTTTTCCATTTTTTACTCAAGTTGAATATTTTCATGGTCCTTTACATGCTGTATAAATTTCAAAACTATAGTCTCCAGAAAACCCCTTTTTCAAAACTCAAACTCCCACTTCAAAAATCCATGGTCATCAATGTAAAAGTAGGCTGTGTTTTTTTTTTTTTATAAATTTCAGGAAAAAAAAAACAAAATAGGAGATACAAGATTTTTCATCATCTGACAGCAGCAGTGTTTCTCCCATCTCGTCAGAAGGCACAGGCGCAAACCACAGCCACCACCACTATGTTGCCAATGGTCGCCAGCACAGCGATCCACAGCCAGATGGTATCGCTGGACACCTTCCCATCATCCTCTGCTTCCGAGGGCCGAGAGTAGCCGGCGTTGAGGTTAGAGGTGGACGTCTGCAGGGACGCGTTGCCGTTGTACGGGGAATCCATGAAGGCCCCGCTCACAGCCGGGAAATGCTGTCGGGATAGAGGGAGGGGGAGAAAGATGGAGAGGGATGGATGGGGGAGAGAAAAACAGGGAGAGAAAGATGGAGAGAGTGACTACAACTGTCCAGGAAAAAGAATATACAGTATGTTACAGAAAAGAGACTGGCAGAGAGAAAGACAGAGAGATGGGGGATGTTATACTGTTGAAATCAATTGTAATGTATTACTTTGATAAGGCTAGATAAAACTAATAGACATATAAGCAGCCAGAGACCAGAGTATATTAAAACTCCCTCTTGAATGAACACACAGACCTACACACACACACACACACATATTATCCCCTCATTCAATACAAATGACAGATGCCCTATGTCCATAAAGGCATTGTGAGTTTACGATGTATCATGTATGTCAAGAAATGAAGCGATCGTGAAATATTGTCAACAACATAATTTCTAAAACGAATGTAAACTACTTATTGAGCTATGCTGTGTCACAGAATCAGAGAGCCTTAATAAAATACAGTACAGAGTATAAATACATCTGTCTAAATTGGGACAACGATTGCTAAACATACAGGAAAACTACGTCACATCAGCTAATCACATCTGATTAAAAATCAGATTTTATCTTCTTTGGTTAATTCATTTATTAATTAATTGGCAATAATGGACAATCCTGCCTGACACCGGGATTTAGTGCTAGGCATCTTCAATGCAGGCTAAACATGAAAAAAAAAAAAAATAAATAAATAAAAAACATCAGTTCTGCGTCCCAAAAGGCTAAAAATCAGATGCATCCAGCCTCAGATGAGTCGTACAGTGATAAGGATGGCATGGGTGAACAATGATATGTTCTGTTCAGGAGGTTGACCCGACAGCTGTGCCTGGTCTCAGGACAGATATACTGTACAGTAAAGAGAAATCAGCATCTCAAAGGGATTTATTCTCAACAAAGTCCTACACACACATGCATGTGTGTGTATGTGTGTGCACTTGTACAGAGAGACACAGAGAGAGAGACAGAGACAGAGAGAGAGAAAGAGGGGGGCTAGTTATCATTGAAACACACACACACACACACACACACACACACACAGGATGGAAGAGAAAAGAGGGAGAACAAGTTAAGCGAGGCAGAAGATCGCTTCTAATTTTTGTCTCTGCTGGAACTGTGTGTCCCTCGGGGGCTTCCATAGCACCCAGTCACAGAGACAGGAGAGAGAAGCAGAGAAGACTTTCGAGGCTCATCAATAGGAATAAAGTTATTGTCCGTAATTAATAGTCTAAAATAATGTTAGCTCCAAGTCCATGAGTACAGAAGAGGAACACACACACACACACACATACACACACATACAGTACACACATCAAACTACCTCTAGTTTTAGTTGGTTGTGTTGTCGACACCTCTTTGAACTAGAGGAGTGACACCTGTGTTACAGACACACGGATGTGGAGTGGAGGTGTGTGAACTGAATCCACCTCTACCAGAACACACACGCACACACACACACACACACACACACACAACAGCAAAAACAGCAACGACACACTAAGCATGTTCTCTCTCTTTCTCTCTCTCACACACACACACACACACACACACACACACATACACACACAGAGGCAACTCAGTGGCCCGTAGATGTTCCAGCTTTCACTGAGACAGCTGACAGGCTTCAATGTGACATGTTGAGTTTGACCCTGTATCTTGGGGAGTCATATCTTGTTAATCTTTCCATTGACTTTGACATTAGTTCCAGGGGCGGGGTGACACAACCTTTCCCTCTACAGTATGCTCTCTTAAAGAGATGCAGAAATTGGACTGTTATTGCAGCACTTCTAGGTATTCCTAAATTATAAGTAATTCATGCTCACATTAGGCCGGGCAGGTGGTAGATCCAGATATCATTAATTTTCAATGAGAAATGACAGTAAAATGTAACTTTGCTGAGGTTGACTGCAATAGCAGAAGGTGCTGCAGTAAAGGTTCAGATAGCGGTCACACATTTCATAACCGGATGTTGAGTTCAGAAGTTTGGCTTTTCTTTTAATTCAGAAAACAAGTTAGACCCTCCAATAACCTGCTGTCAGAATAGTTCTTGGGAACTGTGATGCAAATTAGATAAAACCGTACAGCTTTTAACTATACGTTTTAGGGGGCAATTGAGATTCCATTGCTGTTCATTAATTTATTCATTAACAGAGCAGCAGAGCAGCGTAAGCAAGCTCTATTTAGAAATGGTGGGTTTATAATACAGTCAAATTTACATCAATATCTGTAATATATGTATAATATGTGTATGTATAGAATCAGCCATACAATACAGACAATTACAAAACACATAGCAGATATAAACAGAGAAAAGATGGTGTAATAACAAACAAGTGCATTAAAAAATCATGAGCTTTGATCAAGCAGATTAACATGAATGTCTCTGACACGTAGTGTCAGTGTGACCCCTGACCTCTGCATTGCTTCTGCCCTGTGCCCCTGTGTCACACACACAGCCCTGAGCCCCCATCCCCCACACCACT
Source organism: Centroberyx gerrardi (assembly GCF_048128805.1). Lineage (NCBI taxonomy): Eukaryota > Metazoa > Chordata > Actinopteri > Beryciformes > Berycidae > Centroberyx > Centroberyx gerrardi. Next base: position 16,495,775 of record NC_136002.1, on the reverse strand, counting down.
GAGGAGGTCTGGCTCTCTGAAAATCAGTCTACAATGTCCACAGTTGATGTCTTTTTTTTGTTTGTTTTTTTTACTTTTTCTTAAATACAGCACTGAAAACAGCCATAAGTTTGGATTCAGACCCATCAGATTGTGAATAGGTATGCACTTTATTCCAGAGAGCCACCAGGACGCCTAAAGTATCAGGTTGTGTTTGACCCCGGGTGCTTCTCAGGCCCTCTTGTGCCCTCGTCCACTATTTCTATAGTCAAACTGCAGATCTGCCTCGGAGGCAAATTCCTATTGAAGCAAGCAGTCAAAATGAGGAGGGATGAAGGAACAAGACTAAGAGTCTAACAGCCTCGCGACATTGAATTTTGTGGAAGCGTCCCTGCCGGGAATCGAACACGGGTCTCCCGATTGAGAGCGGCACACTTTCATCCACGTGACAAAAAGTGGTGAACAGAGGGGCCGTCCGACAATGTGATCCATAGAGCCCCTGTTGTCGTGGGGCTAAAACAGCGTCCTTCTCATTAACTCTAAATATATGGAAAATAGGGGCGGGCACAACAACTCACCCACTGCAAGATGTATTATGCTACGGAAAGGAATGAAGGCAATTAACCTAAACATCCTTCCCTAGATTGTAGGAGTAAACTGAGGGAAATTACAACTTATATCATCACCATCGCCCTTGTTAAATTTCAACCAGGCACCCATTGCGAACAACGTCTCAAGTAATCACATTCTCAGGGGGCATAATTACACCCGACACCCCCTGTCAGAGTGGAGGTCTAGGCCACTGACACATGATTCAGATGGCTGCTGGGCTCGGTCAACTCAGCTTCGTCCATCTGTCTTCATGGAAATTAGAGACATCACTTGATGTGCGCATGATTTGCATTAGAAAATACACTAGGATCAAAAAGGATGTTCATAGAATCAAAAGTCAAATTACCTCCAACAACCTGTGCTACAAAATTTACAGAGGAAGCACTAGTTCAGAGACAAGCATTTTCAACTGTGGCTTGATCGAAGTCGACAGTTAAAAAAAAAAAAAAAAGGCCTTTAAAACCAAGAGTTTTTCAGATCAGGATCTAAATTTGATAATGTAGTCTCACCCTGGGTCAAAGTCTAATGAAAGAATATCTGTCACATTGGAAGCCACCAGAAGTAGGTCTACTACCCATTTTATATCCCAGGTTACTAATAGTTGAGGAATCCAGGCCTCAAGTGGGATATATTAAGTGCCACTGATGGAAACATTTCCATTATGCATTATTATTCATGCACAACTGTCTCATCTCATCCCTTAGCATAGACAATCATCATCTGTGTGTGTGTGTGTGTGTGTGTGTGTGTGTGTGTGTGTGTGTGTGTGTGTGTGTGTGTGTGTGTGTGTGTGTGTGTGCGTGTGTGTGTGTGTGTGTGTGTGTTCATTCCTTCTCTGATGAGATAAAGGAGCCTAAAATGTTGCAACTGTAAGATATGGGAGCATAATTTATGAGAAAACTTTAAGAGTGCAACCACTTAATATGTATATTTAATTAAAACTGCCTCCTAGGGTTTTTCAACAGTAAAAGAAGGGTCCTTCCTAAAGAGACAGGAATAAATAATGTTGTTCCAGTTCTGGTTTCTGTGTACGAATACAATATGAAAGCAATTAATTTTCATTACAAGCCACACAAAAGTAATCAGGAGCACCCAACAGGCAATCGACCATAAATTCATATGGGGGTTCCACAACTTGAAGAGAACCCACTTCCATTTTTTTTTGGTGTTTTTTTTTTTCATTTTCTACCAAAGGGAACACTCTGACCTCGTTTACCTTCTCATGAAAAAGTCATTACCTAGGAGCTGTATCTTATTCTGCCGGTGAAATAGCACAGAAAGGTCATCAGCGAAAACAAAAGTGATGTGACGTTAGCATGCTGTGCAAAGTTACTATAGGAAGACAAACTACCCAAAGCCCAAAGCACTTAACGGCTCACGAGTGCCTTTGCTTTCAGAACCATAAGTTATAAAGTCATAAAGTCATATACCTAACTGTGCTGCAACACTGAGTGGTGAAGACAAGTGGCAAGAGTGAAAGACGTGGGTCTACTGTGACCAGGAACATACTGTAACCCCGCCCTCCAATTGATTTTATTGTTAATTAGGCAGATAATTGAGTACATGTTTTAAATGCCCAGAAGAAGAGGCTATACATTTGCAAAGCCTGTACCTGATTTGCTCAGGAATTTGTTTAGGGATTCCGTTTTTAGGCTGTTCTGTTGAACTGCACATGTAAACTTGACTTTAAAGGAAAAATCAACGCTTTAACACTTTAAAAAAAACAGCCATTGGCAATGTACCTTGCATTCTTGGGTGGTGTATTTTTCTTATTCCCATAAGTGGCCAAATTTAGACATTGTGATATTACGTTACAATGGAGTTGAATAGGAGAAACTCTTTCTCAGTTATAAAACATCAACGGTAAACGTCAGGTTTTGGTGTCAGTCAGTTAGAACTGAAGCAAAAGGACTTATTTCTACACTCTCCCTTTTGCACCGACGTTCAACAATCATACAGGGAGAAATCCATCTCAGAAGAGACAGAGATATCAATTTCAACACTGACAGTAGCCTCAATAGGCCATGATGCAATGCAGCTGCAACACATGTTGTGTTTTGAGTAAGGGAAGCAACTATCGCTATTGCTATATCGCTCTCTCCACATTCACGGAAAACCCAGCTGGATGGCAAGTCCAGGCAAGTTCTCTGGGGAAATGTAGTTAGTCACTACCTTAAGTCGAATTAGACGAGGCAGGTTGAAGGAAAGTGAATACAACAAAAAGGTAAATTACACTACATCACAGAATAACTCCTGGAATGTATTGAACATCACAGATTGATGATATATTACAGTGTAACAGGTGTGAGGGTGGAACTTTCCTTCAAGTACCTATAGTGAACTGAAAGTAGGCCTAACTGATCTTTTTTGCAGCGACCTGTGCCCACGTAAATAGACACCAAGTTCAACAGTTGCTTGAGAAGGTAAGTGAACTGACTAAAACATTAGAAAATGGTTGTTGGATGTAGGTTTTCATGATTATGTAGAAGTCTTTTGTATAAAATTAAACGCGGTGTAGCTAGGCTCGTCATCAGGCCTGACAGCTGTTTAGCTCACTCACAGGATAAGCACCATGATGTTGGGTAACCAGGAACAAGGCTAACTAACTCAGGGAGAAGAAGCCCAGTGGTCTAGTCAACCATATTGAACTGAGGAATAAATTCACCACAGCCAGAGTTTTGGTAATGAATGAGGTAGCATAAGATTTGTTAGCCAACACTGCTAGCACATTTACATAGCTAAGCTAACGTTAACCACACACACAAGGAAAACATAGAAAAACAGCAATGTTCCAGGTGTCTGCTAGTATAAATCCCTTGAATTTAAACAAGAGTAAGAGTCTAACAGCCCCACCACACTGAATTTAAAGTTAAATTAAAATTTTTAGCCAAAGTTTTTCTCATTTAACCATGACCAAACTCTTTTCCTAACCTTAACCAAAGTTGTTCTACTTGCCTAAACTTAACCAATAGCCAACCTTTAGGTGAAAATGCCATGTCCAATCCAAGAATCCAATTTGTTTGACTGTCACAGAATCCTGTATGGCGCTGTATGGCAGTGTTGGCCGTATATTGTGAGATATGGCTTACAATATACGGCCAACACTGCCATACAGCTCCATACAGGATTTATTAGAATTTGAAGGCATTAATGCATTAAAAGACAAATAACTGCACAGAAGGCTTTTGTTGGAGCAGATGTTTTCACTCATACTGGATTCAGTATGTCACATACAAATGGTAAATATTGCTCCCATGTGCTAAGCTACGTAACATTGTTTACCAGCTACCCCTGTGATTTCCACGCAGCGCACTGTGCCTCCACTCTCTGACGGCTTCTGATTGGTTTGAGCATTTAGCGTAATGCAAAGCGGCAACGCCCCCGAGTGAAATCGCTCTCAGGGAGAGAGACACCAGATGCGTCTCGCAGCGTGATCAACTCTCAAGACTCATCTGGTTTACGGGGATAATTCTGAGGTAACTTAGATTGTTAATTATACCAAGAAGAATATTTTTGTTTTTATCTGCTGCTGCTCACAATGCCCACTATGTTATCCACTTTGTATTAGCCCCAAAGGTGTCAATCTTAATCTCTCTTTCATGCAAATCCCATATCTTCACTCAAAATCTTGCCAGTTTATCAAAGGCTCTACACATATGTGTTTTAATGTGTTTCTAATAATGCACTGGATGGTACAGATGGTTTACAAGGTTAAAGGACCCCAGACTCACATTACATAACCTGCTGCAAGACATGAATCAGATGTTACACTTCCGTCCATTGATTGTCTATTGCCTTTTTAGTAAGTGTCTATGTTGGAGGTAACATAGTGAAAGAACATCAGATGAGTTGAGGGAAAGGCACACACACACACACACACACACACCCACACACACACACACACACACACACACGCTTACAATCTCTGTGCTGAATAACAGTGAACTGTAGAAAAGCGCCAATCTGTTCATTCAGCCCAGACAGTCACAGTTACATAAGGAGCTGTCCAGTTAGTTAAAAGCTAGTTACTAACAGCCTCACAAAAGGAAAAGAGTAGATTAGATGGAAGAAAAATGTTGACTATCTGCATGAAATTATACTTTTCTTTTTTATTTGTTGATATTTGTTTTTACTTGATTGAGAAGTTTACATGGTCATTTTAGAGTTGAGTATGTTTCATGACCTTATGGCCCATGAATTATTTCTGCACAGCCCATCAATTACAGAAAACTGATACCAGCTGCAACACTACAGATCGCACACAGTAAATTAGTCAGTCAGTTAGTGAGACAACTGGTCAGATTGTCATTTAATTTAGTAACACACAACCAGTCAGCATAAGAAGTAAACAGCAGTAATCCAAAATAGCAGCATAAAACAAAAACAGCCTAAAATGAAATTAAATAAGTGATCCAAAAGAAATATATCTTATGTCACTCAGATTTTACCCAGAGGACAGAAACAATATATAAGCTGCTTTACGACAATGTAAAACTTCAAGGCAAGTCTGGTAGCAGTGCTGGGACCACAATTATTTTTGTTGGGTCCAGTTAAACTTTTTTGAAATATCTGTTTTCAAGCATCAGAACAATAGTACAGAAATAAATGCTAGACTGCTGGTGCCTTGTCAGCTGTTTTAGCTCATACAACACTTGACTACACCTTGTATCCTCAACCTAATGTCGCACAGCTTCTTCATAGGAAGAGAAAAAGAGTTGATAATCCATTGTGGGCAGTTTTAATTGAGTCTGATGATAGATTTCACTGCCATGTCCCATAGCTGATTTTGTCTTGCATCCCAACACCTCCATTTCACATCAACAGTATCACAGCAAGTGTAAAACACCATAGACAAACAGCAGCAATAGACATCAGTGAACATTGCTACAATTTCCAGGTAGTGCAAAGCCACTCATTCAAACTGAGTAAGTTGTACCTAACAAAAATGTCTACTAAAAATATCAGAAAAAGTTACTAACTTGACAGTTTGGTTTATCTCTTTAGGTTATAGCTACTTTTTGAAAGTTAGAATATAAACTATCAGACAAACACAGCAGACCAAGAGAGAACAGACTTTCAAAGTCAGTGTTACGTTAGAAGAGACGGCAGCACGACGAGAGCATGACAAAAATATACAAATGGAAAGAGAGAGGAGAGAAGGATAAGCAAATGAAGATGAGAAGGAGAAACATAGAGACAAAGAGTGAGTGAGAGAAAGAAAAAGAGACAGAGAGAGAGAGAGAGTTGTACCTACTGCCGGCTGTATGTGAAGAAAGAGATCAGCTCTGGTCTGCCTGTCTGTCCCGTCCTGCTCTCTGACTTAGACTGAGACTGAGTGCTCCCAGAGAGGAGTGCTTTATAAGAGAGTGAGAGAAATCACTCCCAGTGAGAGAGAAAGAAATAGAGGGAGTGCACAGAGAGAGAGAGAGAGAGAGAGAGAGAGAGAGAGAGATCCCTCCCAGTGGGAGGGAGAGAGAGGAGAGCGCGCTGTGAGTGCATGTGTGACAGATTGAGAGATCCTGCTGTGAGCATGTGTATGTGTGTAAGAAAGTGCAGTGTGTGTGTGTGTGTGTGAGAGAGAGAGAGAGAGAGAGAGAGAGAAAACACTGAGTGTGTAGGTGTATAAAAGCGTGTGCTGTGTGTGGGTGAGAGAGAGTTCGCAGGAGTAGCTTTCATCAGTGACACAGCTGAGCACTGATCAAACTTTTTTTTTTCTTTATTAGACACTACATGGCAGGGAAGATGAGGTGGATGGATGGATGAAATGTGACTAAATCAGATTCAACCCCACAGCATTGTGAACACGTTATTCCCCCCTAGCCTGCTCAGCCACCAGGATGCCCTGCTTTACTGCACCTGCATCTGCATCTGTGTGGACATGCACATACTGTAACAGACAGAATGAAAATGAGGCTTTCTGTGTGTATTTGTGTTCGTACATGCATGCAAACATGTGCATATGGTCTGCATCTGTGTATCTGTGTGTACGATATGTGCCTGTGCACATGTGTGAATGTTGGTGTGTGTGTGTCGTTGTACATGTGTGTGAATCTGTGCATTTGTGTGAATAGTATGCATCTGTGTGTATGGATGAATGAATATGCACAGATTAGTGTTTGTGTCTCTCTACTCTGTGTGTGTGAGTGTGAGTGTGAGTGTGTCTGGGCTCAGACAGTATGGATATGCTCCCCATCTAAACTAAAAAAAACGCACTTGCTTGCTGTCTAGCATCTAATGAACTCTCTCTCTCTCAATCTCTCTCTCTCTCTCTCTCTCTCTCGCTCTCTCTCTCTCTCTCTCTCCCTCTCTCTCTCTCTCTCTAAATTACTAAATTAAACCAAAACATTGTGACTCTCTTAGCTCTCCATGTTTATCCTACTCCTACCTGTAGGCAGAAGCATAGAGAGGGACAGAGAGAGGACAGAGACAGAAGAGAGAGAATATAGAGAAAGAAAAAGAGAGAGAATATAGAGACAGACAAGGAAAGGAAGAGAGAATGAAGAGACAGAAAGAGAAAGATAGGATAAGCGGAGGATAAACATATGAATACGGGCCAGTGACCCCAACACTTGGGGTCACTGGCTCTCTCACTAGCATCACGCTCTCTCACTAGCATCTACTCACATTTCTCTCTCTGTCTCTCTCCCTCTTTCCGTGTCTGCCTCTATATTCTCTCTCTTTTTCCTTCTTCCTCTGCCCCTAACCTCTCACTCTACACTCCTGCCCTCTCTCTCACCTCTCTCTTTTCCACCCTGTCACTCTCCTCTCCCTCTCCCTCTGTTTCTGTCACTCTTATTTAAATCAAACAGTGGCTCCACCACCTGCTGTCTCATTAGCCTCTTCTCAACATAATATCCAACCTTTTAGCCTGTCTGTCTGTCTGTCTGTCTGTCTGTCTGTCTGTCTGTCTGTCTGTCTGTCTGTCTGTCTGTCTGCCTGTCTGTCTGTCTGTCTGTCTGTCTGTCTGTCTGTCTGTCTGTCTGTCTGCCTGCCTGCCTGTCTGTCTGTCTGTCTGTCTGTCTGTCTGTCTGTCTGTCTGTCTGTCTGTCTGCCTGCCTGCCTGCCTGTCTGTCTGTCTGCCTGTCTGTCTGTCTGTCTGTCTGTCTGTCTGTCTCTCCCCACCTCAGCTCACCACTATATCCTCCTTTTGCCTTTCTTCTCTCTCTCTATCTCTCTCTCTCTGTGTCTGCCTCAGTGTCTCTCCATCTCTACACACCTGTATGTCCTTGTTGTAACCTCTCCCTCTCTCTCTCTTTCTCTCCATCTCTATTATTGACTCTGTTAAGCTCCCATCCCTCCCATAGATCCACCCATTCCTCCCTGTTTGACCCCTCCTTCCATCCCTCCATCCCTCATATTGTCATCCTAATGCAATGACTGATTGGACACAGATACAGTATTATATGCTGGTGTAGCGTGCAGTGCTGCTGTTGTGGGGATTAGTATAACCTTAGACAAACATATAAGCATCAAATCCTCCAAATCTCTGTTATAGTAGAAGTCTTTGCCGCATGATGTTTTAAGTGCACAACACGTTAAACTTTATGTATATTATGTTAGCATATGCATCTGTTTCCAGTGTCCATCTGTGTGTGTACATACAGTATGTGTGTGTGTGTGTGCGTTTATATGTTATATGTTGTTTATATATTACGCTTCCCTGTGTGTGAGCCTCCATTCTGTGTGTAGAGGTATGTGTGCATGGGTGCATACGCATGTAAGTGACGGTTCATAATGTTATGTAATGTTCTTGTAAGTTGAGAAGAGATTCAGAAACTGCCTTTGGTGATCACACACCACACACACACACACACACACACACACACAAGCACAAATGAATGCACATGCGCACACATACGCAGAGGGAGCACATATTCATCAATCAATGGAAGCGCACACACACACATATGCACAAGGAGCAAATACGCATACAAGAACACACTGGAGGCTGTGGGTTTGTTGAAATAAGGGGACTTTAAGGGGAATGAGTGGATTTTGAGTGGGAACAAAACATGCCCACAATTTACTTATCATTTATAAGACATTTGTTTCACAAGCTATTAGTGAAGACCATGACATGAAACGTTGTCCTGGGTTTGGTGAATATTGCAGCCTTGTGCACGTAGTCTCACACACACAAAAACTTCACCAAGAAGGGGAGGATGATTAGATTCGCATTCACATTTTTTTATGTTTAATGTTCATATTATCTAAATACTAGTGGTGCATATGCTCAGCGCCAGAGGTTTATCTCCATCTATCTGACTGCTTTAACAGAAAAACAGCAATGACAGAGAAGAGGGGGAGGACAGAAGAGAGAGAAATGAAAGGATGAAAAAACAGCCCTACAGCAGCCAGCTGTTCTTCCTCTTTCTGAAACATCTGTCAGAGAGATAGAGAGGCGAGATAGAGAACAGTGGGAAGATGGAGAGAGAGAAGGAAAGAGAGAGGAATGGGGAAGAAAGAGAGAGAGGGAGAAGATATGAACCACTCTTCTCTTTTTCCCATTCAGTTCATCTGTCTGTGTCTCAAAACACTCGAAAAAGGCATTTGGTATTACAATTTATACAGTGTGTGTGTGTGTGTGTGTGTGTGTGTGTGTGTGTGTGTGTGTGTGTGGTAGATAGGTCTGCACGTCCTCACCGTCATCTGAAGAACAGCAGATTAATCAAATCATTTTAAAAACGCATGAAAGTTATAGAAATCCCATGACATTAAAAGTAACTTATTCTGATAACATTAAGCTCCTTTGCAGGTTTAAAAGGTGGTGTGAAAAGTTATCCAAGTCCACGATATTAAAATGATCTTGTCAGACAAATCATCTCCTGTGATGGGTATTTTGATGCAGCATCAGCAACGCAGGACCAAAGTCCTCGGCCCCGGACAGAACTGATGTGCTCATCTTAAAAAGTGCCAGTGTGACAGAAAATTAACACAATTAACGTACTAAGTGAGACATCTGATGGCAAGTTGAGACCGGATCAGCATGACACTGCAAATATAAATAAACTCTCAGTTGACTCTGGCGAAAAAAAATAGCTGTCATAGCTGTCGCACTTCTCTGTGTCACACACCTCTTTCTGTTGAATCTGTCTTTATTTACCGATCATCAACCAATCCTCTCAATCCATCTAGTTAAGCAGTATTGTTGGGTATACTAGGTTTGAACCACCAAACTAGGCAAAATAGTACATATGCTGCCTTGAAGAAACTTTGCTAGTATGCTTATGTAGCCACTGTATGAAAATGCCTGCAAGCGTGGTCTTTAACAGATTATGGCTATTTTGGTGATTTTGACGGTGAAAACATGACACAAACTCAGGTAGATTATTATTTAAAGTAGGGCTGAGTGGACTTTAAAATGACATTAAAATAAAAAAAATGTGAAATGACGAAGGGTCACTGAGAAGGTATACATCAGCAAAGCAAGTATCAATTATCGGAGGTGAAGTCCAGACTGACTACACTCAAGTAAAAGTATGAGTAAATGCTACAAAATACTCAGGTAGAAAGAACTCGTTTTGTTACGCAAATTAAATCTACTGAAGTAGCTGAGAGGCTTTTGGCCAGTTGACCACTGATTGCATGCACTTCATTCAGAGTTGCTGAATTCAACCTCATAAGATGAGGCAGAAGTGTGTTAGGTGTTTTTTAGCTGGGAGGGACTGGTGAGGTCAAGAGAGTTGCATAAGTAGGCAGAACTTGTCCAAGGAAGCAGATGATGGGAGGCGCTGGCTGGTTAGAAGTTTTATAATGAGTTTGTCTTGCAAATCATAGAACTTTCAGATGCTTTAAAGAAAGGATAAATTCCGTTGGCACTGGCATTGGATCTGAAGGAGATCTGAGGCTTGGGCTAGAGGAGAGGGCCGGGGTTTGAGGAGAAAACCGGGGTTGGGACTGGAGGAGAGGGTTGAGTTTGGGGATGGGGAAGAGGGCTGGAGCCAGAGGAGAGAGGAGAGGGCTGTAGAGCTGCAGGGGAGGAAAGAGCTGTACAAGTGGGCTGGGGTTGGGGGGAAAAGGGCTGTAGGAAAGGGATAGGGGAGTAGAGAGGGCTAGAGTATTAGAGGACAGGGCTGAAGGGGAGGAGAAGGCTCGAAGAGGGTAGGGGGCTGGAAATCGAACCCTTCTGGAGCTAGGGCTGAGGGAGAGGAGGCTGAGGCAGCAGGCAGGGCAGCAGCCAACAGAGTAAAGGGTTGGAGAGAAGAAAGATCCAAGGGGGAGGCCAAGGTCTTTTTTTCAATCTTTTTAATGCTACCTGGAATTAAATTTAAAACCACTTTAACAACCAAAATAAACACTAGGAAAGTAATTGTATAGGGACACCATGTCCAATTATGTTTATTAAAGCAGATGCTATGAAAAAGCTTTGCATTTTGTATTAACCCTTTTCTATTTTAATCTAAAAGTAGGCAGGCGGGTCAAACTTACTGTGAGTGTAAGTGCAAGTAATGTAATGCAGCATAAGAAAGTAAAACTACTGCAGGTCCCATTCACATCTTTTGGTGAAACTCCACAATTCATGGCATCTACCTTATTTCATTTCCCTTACTTTGTAACTCTGCTTTGACTACGCATGTAAAGAATCACTCAATACCTCTAATTTCATATTTATCAAAATTAAACTTCATTTAAAGATAAGCCTGCAATTACATAGTGAAAATGTAAGACCTCTAAAAACTGTATTTAATATATGTTAATACTTTTTAGCCTTAAATTTGATGAATAATTTTATTTTAGACTTTTTCAGACTTTTTAAAAACCTACAGACACCCTGCTGGGAGTGGGGCTTGGTTTTGCTGTGAGAAGCATACTGTACCTGAATAAAAGCAAATTTGATTGAGTTCATTTCACATTACTCTCATGAGATAGACTGATTTTGCCTGGAATAATGAACACCAAGCAAACTAAACCAAATAGTAGAGATAGCTGAAAATAATTTCCAAGTTATTGGCCCATGTGATGAAACGAAAATACTGCTGCGAGAATATGTCCGGAGGGAACAGGCTGACTGAATTTATGAAGAAGAATTTGTGAATCGAGAATGATTATGAGAATGGGAGAGAAAGAGAAAAAGGTTCTCAGAGAGAATGAAGTTCTCCCTCAGTGAGAACGGTGAGAGAAACCCATTCTGTATGGCTTTACGTTATGGTGAGTGAGAGGAGGGGGGAGAAAAGGAGTAAGCAAGTATGTGTGTGTGTGTGAGAGAGAGAGAGAGAGAGAGAGAGAGAGAGAGAGGAAGAGAGAGAGAGAGAGAGAGAGAGAGAGAGAAAGAAAGAAAGGAAGAGAGGGCCCTTTCCATATGGCTTTAGGTCGTGGTTAGCCAGAGAATGAGGGGAATAGAAATAAGTAAGCAAGAGAGAGAGAGAGAGATACAGACCGTGAGACAAAGACAGAGAGAGAGAGAGAGAGAGAGAGAGAGAGAGAGAGAGAGAGAGAGAGAGAGAGGCCTGTTCTCCATGGCTGGTTGGGTCTGTGTTTGTAGATGTGGTTTGGTTAGCTGGAGGCTGCAGAGAGGCTGACAGAAGAGCAAAAACAGCATTCACTGACATCACTAAGTGACCTTATCCAGCCCTCATGAACGCCTTCACGCTACACACACACACACACACACACACAATCATATACATGATGTACACAGATGTATGACCACAGACACTTACTGTATGTACGCACACACACAGAGATACACACGCACATACAGGCACAACCTCATATTCAGACACACATACAAGCATGTACACGCACACATGCACACACACATTATATACCATATGCAAATGCATATGGTGCAAGTAAACTTGCAGCATATATAAAGCACACGAGCGTAAACGCAACACAAGCACCTTTGTGTGCAAGCGAAAACTCACACTTAGGCACACACAGAGACATGCGTGCAGATATTAGATATTGCACATAGACACAATCACACAGACAGATTTTTCCGTCCCATACACACTCACTCCTCCAATCACTTCGACCATACGTTTCATGAACATGCTCTGTGAAGCTCCATTTAACACCGTGCTCCGCTGAACAGCCATACCAACCCTATTACTGTTGCATGTCTATTGCAGTAAGTTCATTTCACGAAATCTAGCCTGTTGTTGTCACCTAAAGAGCAAGCTTGTGTGTGACCGCCACCCCCATAATGAATCAGAACAGGGTGATCCCATATCACATTCATAGTTATAGCTATGATTTTGTATGATATTCTTTGAGTGAAATTGAGTGAAGAAGGAGGTGACTGATGGACTGACATGGAGGAAAGTGAAGGTTCCTGTGGAGGTTTGGGTGGCTGATGGGTGTGTGTGTCTCCCTTCAACTCTGACTATCTGGGTTCAATTCTCAACTCACGCAAAAAAGTTTTCTGCTTTGAGTGATTTTTTTCATTTTCATCAATAGTGAAAACCTTGGTCAGTGTCCATTTAACTCTGAAAGTGTTGATATGAGTCAATTTTGACCATTTCTGACTTAAACACTGACAATTTTACTGTTACAAATCAAGGGTGCATAGCTTTTCGTAAGATATCATATGAACGGTTGTATGAGAACATGATAAGGAAACTACAAAAGAGAGCGGAGATGGGATATATTAAAAACTATGAACAGTTATGTAACGGTTAAAATGCTGCAGCAGAATGGATGTGATTTGAGGCTAAGATAATAGATAAGGCAGATGATTGATAAAATACTTTCATAAGTCAATAGGAATTTAATCTTATCAGTTCTGTGGCGTTAGGATAGTCCTAGATCTATGTTAAAAATTAATTGTATGCATGTTGCTGTCTATGTGATAAAGCTAGCAAAAACTCAATGCTGTTTTGCGCCTCAAGCTCCACACACAAGTCAATCCTATTACAACTGTATGCGCTGAGATGTCAACCATGTTACGACCGTATGGCCTAAGATGTCAGCTCTGTCACTAAGTAATTCATGTGTGTAGACAGCCATGTTAGTGAACTAGTCAGGACTCAGCTCCATGCTTGGGAGAGCTGCCCAATGGAGAGAAAAAATACACACTCATTATATATTGTACTGTGCAGTTGAGTCCTGAGAAAAACAAAGTGTGATTTGAGGGTAATGGGGGATGACCGTCATCTGTTAGCACAAATCATATACATCCAACTTAACAACCAAATCAAATTCAAACTGAATTCATTCGTAAAGCATTCTGCAGTTTATTACAAAGTGTTTTACAAGTCAAAAATAGGATAGAAACAATGAATTAACTAATACAAAGAGAAAGAAGAGGACAGCCATCACCTTCTTTGGCAATTATTTAGGCCAACAAATATCTTTGTTTGAGAATGGATAAAAGGGGAATGATTTTCCCTTGATTACATAAATTACTGAATGTATTTCCTTTTTGAATTGTAATAAATAAATGGGGGAAAACAATAATTCACCTGTGTACTAAGCCCTTTGATAGATGTGTTCAGTTCATCCACAATCTATTGCTATTAAAATTTACAGCCTATACACTGGTTCTCTTACATGACACAGCATGCTGTGTGAGAGAGATTATCCTAATCCTGTGATCAAAAGAACACAAAAAATATTACATTATAGTGGTAGAGATAATGTCATATTGCCAAGGTATTCCCAAATAATGAGTTTATCGTTTTATGTATTTTGAAAACAGAGTTTGAGCTATGCGACTAACGTTAAATGTAATATAGAGATAAGATACTTTAGCATTTGTCTGCATCTATGGAATTTAAAGCCTGATATATTCATACTCCACACGTGCAGGTGAGAGGTTAGGTCAGGTTTTAGATAAAGGCTTTAGATAAAAGCTTTAGATTAAGGATTGGAATTCCACAGTAATGGAAACTCTTAATTTCTAACACTGTGATCCTCACAGATTTGACTCTTTTTGTTGCTGGGTAAACATGGAAAACACATCACATCTTGGACTCAAAAGGGTAAAAAATCAGATTTTTCAGTTTCTTTGTGAAGCCAGCGCTAGTTGAAACTCATGAGTGCCTTCATCTAAAAGCTGGCCTGAAGTGTTACTGTAAATATGCACTGTCATTAACTAAAAGAGTGAATTATGAATTGTATCAGGCTATAATTTCTGTAGACGTGAATAAATCCATTGGCTATAAGAAGTCAATGGATATGAATGTGTGTGTGTGTGTGTGTGTGTGTGTGTGTGTGTGTAGGTGGGTGGGTGGGTGAGTGAGAGAGAAAGCATGAGTGTTTGGTACAGATTAATCCCTAGCTGAGGTGCGGGTTGACTATTCACTTGCTTATATAACTACAGTAGCATTTGTCTCTATGCTAAACATGTCTGCTGTGTATGCAAATGTGTGTGTGTGTGTGTGTGTGTGTGTGTACGTGTGCATGTGTTTATGTGTTTATGTGTTAGTCATGCCGTCACCCTCTGTGTCATATTCTTGTGTTAAGACAGGTTGTTGCGTGTGTGTGTATGTGTGTGTCTGTCTAATCTGTCATGCCATCCTTCCTGAATGAACAAAGCATTACAGAGCTTATATTATGCGTGACATGAGTGACTCATCCCGCTGTGTGCCTTATGTGTTCAGCAGAGCATGGGTTATCGCCAGAGGTTATGACTCTGTATTTGTACTGCAGGATTACCCAAACCATTCCTCTTTTGGGTGAACCAAAAGCTTAGCATCAGTGTAGCCAGCATGTAAAAAGTGAGACTATGGGCTGCATCCCACCCACCCCCCCCCAAAAAAAAAAAAAGTTTACTGTGCATGTGCCATTGTGATTCACAGCTATAAAGACTCTATGAGCCTGCCCGCTGCATCACTTTAAGTTTAGCTCAGTTGGTAAAGCATAGCTTTGCCACGCCACAGATCCTACTTCTGATCCCCAGTGAGTCAATTTAGCACTACTATTTTTCCATGCATGCTGGCTTCCCCAAGTGCCAAGCGGGTTGTAGCTTATCATGAATTACAGACTTGTTTTTACTTAACCATCATTGCCACCATTGCCTCTTCTGCTGAGCAAATATCAAAGATCAACACAGGGAAGCCTTTGATTTTCACTTGATATCCTCTCCAAGTACTGGATCAGCCTAGTTGTAATCTTGCAGAAAAGTAGTGGAAGTGAAACAGAATGAAATAATATTTCTACATAAGCCTACCTGACGAATCAATTTGAAACCTGGAGAAAACCTTTGGTGTATTGTCACAACAGACATCCTGTAACCCAAGCTCCAGCTCCTAAATAGTGCCGACCTCATTTAAATGGCCGGTGTTGGTAAACTGGACACAGTACTCTGTGAACCAATCAGGTAATGATTAGTAAGGTCCCGTTACCTGCTCACACTCTGTCAAATGTTACTTCACTGTGGAACAAAACCAGTGAACTCTTCAACTTTGATTATCAGCAGACAGACAGCAGCCTGCTCTGCTTTATGGAGACAAGGCTGTTTGACAAGATCACTGATGTGGACATTTTGATTTGACACCCAAAAAAAAACACTGGGAAATCCATCAGGGGTGAACATGTGAAAATGTGCCATCAGTGACACAGTGAGAGAGTTGCAACCACAATGAAACCATGATGATGTCATTCAGGCCTCACTCTCTAAGCACGACTTGCTGACAGTTCAAACTGAGCTGTAAACAAGAATGGGGAGCGGGGGTTAGAGCCTTGAGGCGTCTTCTTACCCGCGCCATCTGCCCATCATTATCAAAGCAGGTCAGACTGTATCCAAACCATCGATCACCACGGACCTGAAACACTGTTTGAACCTCAAGAAAATAGTGCAGGGAGACAGAGCCAGGGTCAGGGAGCTGGAAGAGGTCAGACAGAAGACCAGGACGGCCAAACCCCAATATAAGGGAAAAGTGGAAGAATAAGCAATACGACTCACTCTACACCTGAACAACACTAACAACACTGCACAATGTTTTTATGGTATATTGTGTTGCTGCTGCTTTAATGTCTGTGTCCTGTGTGTACTGAATTTATTGAATGCTCTTTTTTTACTGTTTGTTTGAGGCCATGAAAGACCACTTTCTTTCTGAGTGATACACAATAAAGTTTTCTGAATCTGAATTTGAATTGAGAATGTAGATTACAGTGATCTGACATTAGAACATAATTTGGCCACACACACAGCACCGACAGCACAGAGAGACACAGAAAGGGAGCGACAGAATCTTGATTTACCTTGTTTCACTATCCAGTATACCAAAGTACAATATACATTTAAAAACTAGACTGCACCTCATCTCCTCACAGCCTCATAAAAAAACATACCTGCACAACTGGAAAAATTGCCTGGAAACACATAAAAAATAAAAAGAAATTTCAATTTACAAAATGAAAAGATAGTACATTATATTCTCATTAGAAATGGATATTTTTTATCTTTATGTGCTAGCAGACTATGACATAATATACTAATATAACATAGTACATCTGCAACACACTAATAAAAAATTAAAATTATTCCATCTCACACAATAGAGTAATTTGTATTGCTTGGAAATATGAAGTGAAGCCCAGTCAGAGCTTTGGTGAGCAGTGAAAGTGCTTCTTGGATTGACTGAAAGGCCGCTCTGTTCATGATGAATCAGATCTGCTGTCTATGTCAGAGAGCCGCCCAACTACCTGATAAACTCTCCAGCAGATGGTTATCTAACCAAACTCTCCATCACACACACACTTTGACGGACATGACTTAATTAAGACCAATCCACCGTTCACTCCCAGAAAAAAGAATTTGGGAATTCAGAAAACCCAATCACCCACACAAGGTCAGCCATTTGCCGTAAGTAGAGGTTCAGGGTCTTGCTCAAGGGCTCTTTGTCAGAGATCGAACCACTGCAACAGAAACCAACTTCTAAATGGTTGTACTGACCCCTAAATAACAGCCAATGTATAACATGACTATTATGAATATTCATAAAGCAACCTAAGATGTAAAAATGTATGTGCATGTCAGTGAGATGTTTTCATATTTCCTTTTTTAGTTCTGAAAAGTGGACATTACGATGTATTGTATTTCCAAGATGCTGACTTTGTATTTGCTGCACTACTTTGACACAAAGTACTGCTGCCGCATGAAAAACATAGTTGAATTTATATGGTCCGTTATGGGTTTGAGTGACACCAGAGCTTTTTCAATTGGAAAAACCACCAGTTTTTCTCAATTTCTGAGAAACTAAGTTTTGGAGATGCAAGGTTTTCAGGCAACAGCAGTGTTACGGGGTTGACTTCAGTCTTCAGAGACAGTTAGTGTAAGGTGATTAAGGACCGCACAGTGAGCAGACCTGATTAACTATCTGGGAACAGATGGCTATCAGACGAGGCTCTCCATCAAACTCTTTCAGCTGGACAGAGTTCACGTCTGGAGCACATTAGCTCAGTTAGCACTGACAGCATACTGGGTATTAAAGGGGAATACCACCCAATTCAAGAACTCTTATGTTATTCCTGTGGTCTAGGACAAATTGATCCATATTTGTGGACATGAACAATTCTCACTTTAAGCCAGAAACCAGAAAACCTTCCTGCACCTGAATCTATGTTGTTAGTCAAATCTGCAGTTACTTTGTACAGTATATAGAGAATGAATTGGAGAAAATAATAAAGGTGACTATGGAGGCACCGAGAGGGATTTTCTGTGTATATGGGCAGAATTTCAACGTCTACAGCATAAAAACCTTTTTTTTTTTTTAAGTATTATTGGATACAAAACTAATTTCATTTGATTTGTTTGGCAGGAAAATTCAAACTGGGCAACAATTTTACCCCACAATTTTCATTAAAAAACTTAAAACTGTAACAAATTCTGTGAAAAACTTTAGAGAAAGGATGCAAAATCTTGGAGGCTCTTGGCATTACTTGAATGTGTCTTTGCACAGAGGGTTAGTTGATTTACTACCTCTGAGCAGATGGTTATCATAGCAGATTCTCCATCAAATCTCCACAGCTGGACAGGGTTCACCCAGGAAATGGGTGCCTAACCTGCACTGCAGGACTGCTGGATGTGTCACTGCTAAAACATCAGTGAGGGTAGTTTGGGACACTCATCTAGTCTTACTTTTAACACATCATGTGAAACATTAAAGACATGTTAATAGCAGTACATGTTCATCCATCAATTAAAAAATCCAACATCTTTGTGTGGAAAATGATTGGCATAACACTGCAATTCATTACAAAATACTATTAAACTTATTAGCCAAACAAAGACCTTTGTTTATAAAACAGGAACACATTTAAGGATGAAATCATTCCCATTCATCAGCTATTGAAATATAACGTAGCAATTATTTTAAAAATATATTTATAGTGTTTTGGAATGAAACCCTTCATGTCCAGAGATACCTTGACATTTTGAAGTTCATTCTGTTATTTTTCCTTATCAGAGACTCAGCACATTGTGGTAAAAAAGATTTCAGTTAACTAAATTATGGCTTGTTTACAGTCTTGTTAGTAGCAAGCCTTTTTAGTGTATAGGTCAAGGACAAATCTAGAACCTTTTTCTCATGATGTACCCGTACCCTCATACCCTGTTTGGACTGCTTGTTAGCAGCAGGAGCTCACAGTTTCAACCGACAGCTGACTTCAGATCCAATATTATCTGTGGGTCCAAATACTACAGGTATGCAAGAGACAAATTATATATAGGCCCACTATTGTGTGGTATCAATCAGCGATAGAGAATAGCAAAACTGATATTTATTTGACTCATTATCTCATTTTAGATTTAAACTTTTCAAATCTAAACTCATGGCTCATAATTAATTGTTTGCGAGATCACTCATGATGTCGTCTGACATCTTAAAAAAAAGAAAAATTGATGATTCTAAATGCTTCCTCTTGGTGACAGACCAAGCAGCGATTCACTACTGCATGGAGTGCATGCAGTAAAACTAGGACTTCTACTGTGGTTATGCGTGCACTTAAAAGCTACAGTAATTACTTTCGCTATGTATCCATAGGCTACATAGCCCTGCTGCTCACAAGGGGACCTTGATTATAACATACAGCTCTGCCCCCAGGCTAGCTAAAGCTCAGCTTCATGTATCATGAGACAGAGAGAAAAGACAGGGGGAAAATGGGACAATAACGTTCTACCATGATCCTGTGCGATGCAATGGATGAGAAAGCTG
>NC_136002.1:16383581-16471081 GCF_048128805.1 Centroberyx gerrardi | reverse complement strand
CAAAGGCGTGTGTGTGTGTGTGTGTCTGTGTGTGTGTGTGCCTGTGTTTGTGTCTGAAATTATTTACACATCCACTTCCCATCTGTGTGCCAGCATCTCAAACGGGAGAATCCAGCATTTAAATACGTATTTATTTAAATAAATTATTATTGGATGGGTTAGACTGTTTTATTATTTTGCTGCAGCCTAATATGTTAATGAGGTCTGTCAATCAAACAGCATCAGGTGGCCAGACTAGAGTAATCGATTATAGATCACAAAACAGTCCAGGCAGATTTGGGTTACTTGAATGTGCCTAGTGTTGCACAGTGCAGAGGACGGTTTTCGCACTGAGTCAGTGACCAGATGATTGCTTCTCCACAACAATGACCACCGAGTATTGACCGGGCTCTAACACCGATCCAAAAGACTCACAGGCTACATTCAGATCAATAGCTACCATCCCTATGCTGCAACCTGCATGGATACATTTTGTGGAAAATTGCAGAGGAAGAAGATCTTGGCCCTGGGAACACAGGTGTCAGTGTTTTGAATCCTACACAACTCTACAAAGCGTGTTTATCTGCTACCTAGAAGTTATGAGAGCTTGGTGAGAATTTGTCTGGTGGATGATTTGAATGCGGCCACAAACTTGTGCAGTCAGACCCTCAACAACTATAATGATTAGTCAGTGACACGCCAGACCCACCAGTACATTCTAATTATAATGTTGGAGCAATACAAATGTTATTCCTGTCCTTCAGTTTCCTATTTAATAAGAAAATACAAAACAGGAGAATCAGAAAATAGGAAAAAAAGATAAATCAATAAATATGTGCCATTATTGAATAAAATACCCTAAATAGACACACAAATACTTAAATATTTCAATGCAAAGGATTAAAATATAAAATAAAATATTAAAAAAGATTGATTAAAAAAAACAATAAATTGATTAAAGCTGTGATTTGTGAGCAAAATCACAAGTGTACATAAGCTTTGTACATAAGCAAAGCCTATGTTTTGATTTGCATGTGTGCGCACGCGTGTGCATGTGAGTGTGTGCGCATCCATGTGTGTAAGCTCATAGGGAACAACAGGCTCAGCTGGAGCAGACACACTCAGAACTTCTCTCTCCTCTAGAAAATCCCTTGGGACAGAGAGCGAGAGAGTGAGAGAGGAGGGAGGGAAAGAGATTATATTTCAATATGTAAAATGAAACACACACACACACACACACTCACACAGACACCTCCCTCCTTATGTCACCATCCTTTGGTGCCACTCTGTCTTCACATTTCCCTCCCTATGTGTCTCACCAATTTCTCTCATCACCTCAGTGTGACATGACAACACAGCTGTGGTATGCTGCTGAGGGCGTACACACACACACACACACACACACACACGCATACACAGCAACAACAACAAATCTGAATTGAGTCCAAAGCATTTTTATTGGATAAAAGTCCCAACGCCATCTGAAAATTCAATACAACTTTTCAAATTAAGCATAATTTTACTGCAAGAAACACTGTAGCCATAGTAGTTGCAGGACAAGAAATAACATTTTTTGGTAATGCCCACACTTTTACAATAAACAAACAGTAAACTGCATATTGCCTCCACAACTTTGGTCACAGTATTCTTAATAAAACTGCAAAATCCCAGGAAAACTGTTAAGTGACCGTAGCATATTGCTCAAAACATAATGCTTTAAAGGTTCATTAAGATTGTACTGTCCCACAGCACAAAATAACCATAAAATATCTGCAGAGGTTTGAAAGGGTTGTCAACGACTCAATGATTAATCACAGAATTAATATGGCCTATTTACTGTAAGTATTTTTTTATGGTTAGAGAAACATAAAGTATGAGAAAGTCCAGTAGCTATGGTACTGAGAAATTTGATTTTTTTTTTTTTGTTGAAATGGCTGAAATTTATCTATGCAAATCATCATCGTTATAGCCATAAACTGTTTGTTTATGGTAATTTCACTAAACTCTCTCAAAATTAAAGTGGTAATGGCTTATTGATGTTAAAAAGCTACACGCAGCAAAATCTAGTAAGCAAATCTGAGATATCAGGTCTCTCCATGACGCTGATGATCCAATGGAACTGGGATAGTTTTATTAGTTAGTTAGTTTCATTGGACAGAGCATTTATTTCTCAGAGCTTTTATTGCTGCAGGTGAAATGGCTCCCACTGCCGCCCCGATGGCTCCACCCAACACTGCTGCGCCTGCAATGCAAAGTGGACCACCCACAGCTGCTGCAGCTGCCCCGATTGCAATACCCATTTCAGCCCCTGTTATAAGAAAACTGTTTTTCTTCTCAGCTCGTTCTCTTATTTTTCTTTCATACTCTTGGTCAAGCTCCATTTGTTTTGCCTGCAGCAGTTCGCCTTGAAATTTGGCTTTCAGTTGTTCCGCTTTTTTGCGTTTTTGCTCTGCGTTTGCCATCTTAATCTTCCTGATTTGCTCTTGGATCGCTCTCTCAGCCTCCTGGAACATTTCATTTGTGTAGAATGTTCCTCCATTGTTACTAACCATCCTATCTATCTTCGCAAGCAGCCCAGGTACCTGGAGGCTATTGGGAACTCTGTTGTTGAAGACATGATACCTCCCGTTACAATTGGTGATCAATTGGCAAAGTTCTTGACTTTTGCTAAGAAAGTCTTCAACTCTCGTTTGTCCCAGCCGGTCACCATGAGTGAAGAGAACCAAGGTGTAATCTGCAGCTTTGTCGCCAAACACCTGCCGAAGGAGTTCCACTGTTCTCAGTTCCTCTTCGGTGAATCTGTCCAACTTGATCACAATCAGGAACACGTGAGGACCAGGAGCAGAGAGGGAGATGCATATTTTGAGCTTTCTGAGCACTTCATCTTCACTGTACTTGGTATCATATATTCCAGGTGTGTCAATAACAGAAACCCAGCGTCCAGCCAGGATTCCTCTGACCTTTTTACATTCGGATGTCACAGAGTGCGGAGAAAAGACTGATTCAAATGCCAGTTTACCTAGGATGGTGTTTCCTGAAGCGCTCTTCCCAGATCCAGTCTTTCCTATGAGTACTATTCGAAGTGCTGAAAGAATGTGGAAAATACCTTTAGTACTTTGCTGGTCTCAGTGAGTTATTCAGTATGCCTATATGCACTGTAGAATTTTTACTTAGGAATTTCACAATTTATCTCTATCAGTAATGTAATTGCTCTGTATAAGATGTATGACACCCGTGTATACATCTAAATGTTTTTCTTATTATGAGAGAAAAAATTAAATATTGACAAATGGCATTAAAAATCCTCTAATCAGTCCACTGTACCATGTTCTGAAATGACAGTAAATATGATTCACATGCATGCTGATCACATTTGGCATAAGACTGAAAGATTGGGAGCAATCATGCTATGGTGTAAATGATTTAAAATGTATGAATGGGTTTTGAGGACAATTAATGCATCCCACACAAAGAAAATATAATTTTAAGTTGCATGCATTTCTGTGTTAACAATTCATCACATGATCTCCAGTAAGAGACCGTAGAGAACTTTCATTAAATTCAGTACATTTTGTTTTTAGATTTTCAATTAGAAGTCTTGGCTACCTACTTTTTTCAGTTCAGTTCAATACTGCATTATTTACCCCACATGGGGCAATTTAAAGGACGCAATTAAAAGGTACACGCAAACATAAAATTCTATGTCTTAAAAACAAGACATAGAATGAACATGTCACATAACAAAAAGAGATAAGACAGGACAGATTACCTGTGTGCCACGCAGTCACCGCACAAGCAGCGCCCGTCGACCTTTGCCTCTGAACACTACTGAAGGCCATGTTTTTAGGGAGCAGATTTGGGGTTCACACAAAAGTCTAAAACCTGAACAACTCTACCTTCCTCAGCTGACCGCTTATGAAGAGTGATGCTTGGATCGGGCAAACGCATATATCACTGTTCTTCAGTTGGCAGCTTTCCATTTTCCTTCTTTGAAAGTCACCACT
Organism: Centroberyx gerrardi; assembly: GCF_048128805.1. NCBI lineage: Eukaryota > Metazoa > Chordata > Actinopteri > Beryciformes > Berycidae > Centroberyx > Centroberyx gerrardi. The sequence continues at coordinate 16,467,098 of NC_136002.1, read as the reverse complement.
CAAGTTCTGTCACATTTCATCAAATTGATATGGCCTGTTTACAGTAAGTATTTTGTTTTGACGGTTGAAGAAACATGAAGTATGGTAAGTACTTTGTTTTGATAGTCAGAGAAACAGAAAGTATGGGAAAGTACAGTAGCTATTGTGCAAGCAACAAAATGATGATCTGGAAAAAGTAGTCTACATAAGCAATCAATGCATTAATTTTAATTATTATATTATTTTAATTATTTGCACGCAGTCAATATAAAAACTAGATTGCACAGCTTCAGCAATGTTGTCAGTGTGACAGTGACTCAAACAATACTATGAAATGTCAAATGCCAACCATACATTCAAGTTATATATATAATTATTATATAGTTATAGTTCACAGAAATCATTCACATGTAAAAACAATTAGATTGACACAATGGTTTACAACTCTATACATCGAGTAGCTCCAATCTAAAACAAGTGCGCCAGCTCTTTATGTGTTCAGGCAGTATGCATATTACGCAATGTAGCGTCCCTTTGGGGCTACTTCCTTGAAAAGTATGACACAGGACCGAACAAACAAATGAATAAACAAACACACAGCTCTTATTGAGTGCTCAGCTCAGGAACTAATAAGAATAAAGAAATCACAATGTCCAGGGGGCACTAGTGAGCAGCGACATGTGAAAGCATGGGGTTTTAGCGCTCTGCAAGATAAAGACATTATGTTCCCCACAGTCGCCACAAGAGCAGCACCTGTCCACCTTTGCCTCTGAACACTCAAGTCCATGTTTTTAGGGAGCAGATTTGGGGTGCAAACAAAAGTCTAAACCCTGAAAACAATTCTACCTTCCTAAGCTGACTACTTATGAACACTGATGCTTGGACCGGGCAAATGCATATCCCTATTCTTCAATTGGCAGCTTTCCATTTTCCTTCTTTGAAAGTCACCACTCAAGTTCTGTCACATTTCATCAAATTGATATGGCCTGTTTACGGTAAGTACTTTGTTTTGATGGTTAGAGAAACAGAAAGTATGGGACAGTACAGTAGCTACTGTGCAAGGAACTAAATGATGATCTGGAAAATGTAGGCTACATAAGCAATCAATGCATTAATGTTATTTATCTGCACGCAGTCAATTTAAAAGCTAGATTGCACAGCCTCAGCAATGTTGTCAGTGTGACAGTGACGCAAACAATACTATGAAATATCAAATGCAATTGTATCTTAAAACCATACATTCAAGTTGCAAGATAGTTCACAGAAATCATTCACATGTAAAAACAATTAGATTGACATAGTTTACAACTCTATACATTGACAATAGTAGCTCCAATCTAAAACAAGTGCGCCAGCATATGTTCAGGCAATATGCATATTACGCAATGTAGCATCCCTTTGGGGCTACTTCCTTCAAAGGTATCACACAGGACCGAACAAACAAATGAACACGCACAAAAGTCTAAACCCTGAAAACAATTCTACCTTCCTCAGCTGACTACTTATAGACATTGATGCTTGGACCAGGTGAACACATATCACTATTCTTCAATTGGCAGCTTTCCATTTTCCATCTTTGAAAGTCACATTTCATCAAATTGATATGGCCTGTTTACGGTAAGTATGTTAGAGAAACAGAAAGTATGGTGAGTATTTTGTTTTGATAGTTAGAGAAACAGAAAGTATGGTGAGTATTTTGTTTTGATGGTTAGAGAAACAGAAGGTATGGTGAGTATTTTGTTTTGATGGATAGAGAAACAGAAAGTATGGTGAGTAATTTGTTTTGATGGTTAGAGAGGAACTAAATGGTAATGTGGAGAATGCACATAAGAAATTAGTTCTCAATCTTTAAGACTCTTATTCCCCCTGCTTATTTCACTCAATGTATTCATTTTATTTGATTAAAGTCGACTTTAAAGCTAGATTGCACAACTTGACAAAACTGCTGATTGTAATAAGTGGCCAGCTGTTGACTAATTGTTATGGAAATGTGATAAATTGGCATTATCAACAGTTACAAATGTAATGCAAAGGACATGTCAATGCATAATTCTACAATTAATTTATGCTGTTTTGATATCAGGTAAAACTGTAACAGTGTTGGCTATGTGTGGTAAGGCCCTTGGTCAATAGCAGTGCTATAAGTAAGTAAGTAAATCAGTAGTCTTCCTTCACTGTGTGTTGCTGATCAGTAGGCTTTATAAGTGTAACTGCCCTACTACATGGACATGGAGGGGTGTTACTGCAAGTTGTATAACTACCGCTGGTGAACAGTAAATATTAAACATGATTTACTCTACCCAGTTTATTAATTTAAAATATTATAATTACTGGTGTCACTGATTATAAATCCATGATATTAAAATTATTAGACTAACAACATGCTAATTTATGGTTTCACATTTGATGAAATTTGAAAGATTCCATAATAAATACAATATTTTAATATATGCTTAGACAGAATCCTCCCCTATCACATTGCCACAACATGCAGATTACCAACTGGCAATGTTACAAAGTTCATAGCAACAGATCCTGGAATTTAACTTTTCTAGTTGGACATTGGATAAAACTTAAGTCTTCTAATTACAATGTCAAAATGTGGTTATGTAATTTGGCTAGCTGTGTATATTATGAATATTCTTAAGCCAGTGGAACCAGGTTGTGAACTAGAATACATTTCCTGGAGAAAATGCATGGGCTTGCTGTAGAGTACCGGTTGCTAGGATATATCTAGGTGGTTGTAGGTGGTTGCTAGGGTGTTTCTAGGTCGTTGCTAAGGTGTACTCACTGGTTGTTAGGGTGTTTTTAGGTGGTTGCTAGGGTGTACTACGTGGTTCCTAGGGTGCTTCTAGGTGGTTGCTAGCGTGCACTAGGTGGTTGCTACGGTGCTTCTAGGTGGTTGCTATGGTGTTTTGAGTTGGTTGCTAGGGTGTTCTAGGTGGTTGCTAGGGTGTTTCTAGGTGGTTGCTAGGGTGTTTCTAGGTGGTTGCTTGGGTATTCTAGGTGGTTGCTAGCTTGTACTAGGTGGTTGCTAGGGTATTTCTAGATGGTTGCTAGGGAGTTCTAGGTGGTTGCTAGGGTGTTCTAGGTGGTTGCTAGGGTGTAATAGGTGGTTGCTAGGGTGTAGTAGGTAGTTACTAGGGTGTTCTAGGTGGTTGCTAGGGTGTAATAGGTGGTTGCTAGGGTGTAGTAGGTAGTTGCTAGGGCCTTTTGTAGGTGGTTGCTAGGGTGTCGTAGATTGTTGCTAGGGTGTACAAGGTGGTTGCTAGGGAGTTCTATGTGGTTGCTAGGGTGTTTCTAGGTGGTTGCTAGGGTGTAATATGTGTTTGCTAGGTTGTACAAGGTGGTTGCTAGGGTGTTTCTAGGTGGTTGCTAGGGTGCACAAGGTGGTTGCTAGGGTGTTTCAAGTTGGTTGCTTGGGTGTTCTAGGTGGTTGCTAGGTTGTACTAGGTGGTTGCTAGGGTGTTTCTAGGTGGTTGCTAGGGCGTTCTATGTTGTTGCTAGCGTGTTTCTAGGTGGTTGCTAGGGTGTTCTAGGTGATTGCTAGGGCGCTTCTAGGTGGTTGCTACGGTGTTTCTAGGTGGTTGCTAGGGTGTTCTAGGTGGTTGCTGGGGTGTTTCTACATGGTTGCTAGGGTGTAGTAGGTGGTTGCTAGGGTGTTCTAGGTGGTTGCTAGGGTGTACTAGGTGGTTGCTAGGGTGTACTAGGTGGTTGCTAGTGCCTTTTGTAGGTGGTTGCTAGGGTGTAGTAGGTGGTTACTACGATGTTTCTAGGTGGTTGCTAGGGAGTTCTAGGTGGTTGCTAGGGTGTTGTAGGTGGTTGCTAGGTTGGTTGCTAGGGCGTTTCGAGGTGTTTGCTAGGGTGTTTGCTAGGGAGTTCTAGGTGGTTGCTAGGGAGTTCTAGGTGGTTGCTAGGGTGTTGTAGGTGGTTGCTAGGGAGTTCTAGATGGTTGCTAGGGTGTTCTAGGTGGTTGCTAAGATGTAATAGGTGGTTGTGTTTCTTGGTGTTTGCTAGGGTGTTTCTAGGTGTTTGCTAGGGAGTTCTAGGTGGTTGCTAGGGTGTTCTAGGTGGTTGCTAAGATGTAATAGGTGGTTGCTAGGGTGCACTAGGTGGTTGCTAGGGCGCTTCTAGGTGATTCCTACGGCGTTTCTAGGTGGTTGCTAGGGTGTTCTAGGTGGTTGCTAGGGTGTACTAGGTGGTTGCTAGGGCCTTTTGTAGGTGGTTGCTAGGGTGTAGTAGATGGTTGCTACGGTGTTTCTAGGTGGTTGCTAGGGTGTTCTAGGTGGTTGCTAGGATGTATTGGGTGGTTGCTAGGATGTTTCTAGGTGGTCCTAGGGAGTTCTAGGTGGTTGCTAGGGTGTTCTAGGTGGTTGCTAGGGTGTATTAAGTGGTTGCTAAGGTGTTTCTAGGTGGTTGCTAGGGTGTAGTAGGTAGTTGCTAGGGTGTACTAGGTGGTTGCTAGGGCGATTCTAGCTCTGTGTGTGTGTGTGTGTGTGTGTGTGTGTGTGTGTGTGTGTGTGTGTGTGTGTGTCTGTGGCCAACTACACACGTACTGGTACACATACTGGTACTGGTACTATATATGTACCAGTAGCTGTGTGTGTTTTTGTGTATAGGTGTGTGTGTGTGTCTGTGGTCAACTATACACGTACTGGTACTGGTACTATATACGTACCAGTAACTGTGTGTGTGTGTGTGCGTGTGTGTGTGTGTGTGTGTGTGTGTGTGTGTGTGTGTGTGTGTGGGAGGGGGGGGCACAGATATCCGACAGATAAAACACATCATGTCAGACCACTAGAAATTGCAAAACGTAACTTAAAATGTAATAAGATTACTTTATAATTCATAATTCACTCAAAGAAGACTGTCACTGCCATCTACAGTGACCGCCCACTTTTGAACGGCTCCGGTTCCAGGGAGTGAATTTCCCATTCATTCCTCCATTGACGTTTCAGAAAATCCTTATATAAAGAGTTTTAAGCCTGTAACCAAGCCAACCAACTACGAGATGAATCGTGACCATAAAACATTTGATTTGGAGCAAAAAAAAAAAAAAAAAATTGGAAAACGGGAAAAAAATAAAAATAAAACTATGCCTTTTTTTCTGTTTTCCAATTTTTTTTGCTCCAAATCAAATGTTTCCGTTCAAAAGTGGGCGGTCACTGTTGAGCTCTATAAAGGGCTGTCAACTTGACAAAACTGGCAAACTACAGAGTTCTTCTCAGCTCCGATTACCGATGTATTAGTCCGTTAACTTTGGGCCAAATCAGAATCCATAACGTTATGGAAGATAATCCGGCCAAATATATCAGTATAAGATGCACTGTAGCATGAATTATATTAAAATGCAGCTAACTAACGTTGGCTAGCTCCCTAGCTAACCTAGCTAACTGTGACCAAATATCTCAAGTAATCCGAAATAAGCTTGTCTCGGCTGATCTTCTTCATTAACAGTACTTGGTGTTCCACTGACGAGTTGGAAATGACCGATGCAAGTAATATTAACACTGATTTAGTTGTTTATAGTCACTTTATTAAGTTACAGCAACAGTATTACACTCTCTTCAGTACGACTGAACGGCATGTCGGCAGGCAGTGTATAGAACTGGTAAAGCAAAGCATTGTGGGAAGGGCTAAAATCCTCTATAGTGTGCTTGCTTACTAGTAAGGGAAAAATAGGGAAATGCTACCAGGTTATCTGATGTTGTTAGCCTGCTATCCCCTAATGTAACCTATCAGACCCCCGGAGGAGAAATAAAACTACAATTAACTGTTACAGTTACAGTTGTAATTTACAGTTACAACAGTTACATTTATAATTATTGTCAATATCACAGTATTGTCATTTCAGATCACAACCCACTCCAGATGGACGTTAGCTTTCAAGACTTTGCAGCTCCCCAACACACTTGGCACCTAGACCCCCCTGCTACTTTCATGCAGCAAATTTAAAAGACTCCTCAAGGATCGAGTCGACTTCTTAGAGGTTAACAGCACCCTAGGTATTTCTCCATGTACTCTTTGGGATTGTCTAAAAGCATGCCTCAGGGCCCAAATCATTTCTTGCACTGCCTTTGAAAATAAACACTGCACCAAAAGACCTTCTAAACTATTGCAGGTTATTTCTGATACTGACAACAGATATGTCCTCTCTCCAAGCCCAGACGTCTACAAAGAAAAACTCTTCCTTCAGACAGAAACCTCTCCGATGCTGAATCAGAGAAAATGCTTTTTTTTTTTTTTTACCTAATGCGTCAATGCTTTTTTTTTTTTTTTTTTGCTTTTATCAGGAGAGACTAGGTTTACAAATTCAAAAAGCTGTAATGAATCAAAATATTGATCATAACTGGCGTAGACTCCTTTTGAAGCTGATTAGGGGAGAAAAAAGGTAGGGTTGTTGTTCTTATTTGACATTGCAATCGAACCCCTGGCCATTGCCCACAGGTTTAATAAGAGGAGGAAAGACAACACACAAAGTTTCCTTAGATGCACCCATCTCACTCTGTACCTCAACTCCTTGGTGAAGATTTCGTTAAACTACCGGGCTACAAATTAAATTTCACTAAAAGCGTACTCCTTTCCATTAATAATCTAGCTGAGAAGACTTTGTACCACCAGTTTTCCTTTTAAAGCTGAACATGATCGCTTTCTCTACCTGGTAATAAAAGTAACGTGGAGATTCAAAGCACTCTTCAAACATGACTTCAGATACCTGTACACTATATGCAATCTCAAATGATGGTCAAGTGTTCCCGCTTGCAAGGCATATAAACTGTTAAAATGAGAGTATCGCCTCTGTTCTTGCACCTGTTCCATATGAATCCCATTTTCCTGCCAAATCCTTTTTAAATGATTAGACCATCACATGTCCACTATATGGAACAAGACCAACCCTAGAAGGAATCGGGAGCTGAGTTTTCCCAAGTTTCTATTTTATTATAGGTCAACTAAAGTATCAAAGCTTGCGTATTGGATTACCACGTTTTCTGAAAGGGAGGGCACACCTTGGTTCACACTGGAACTTCACTGCAGCTTTCCCATATACCTGTTCTCACTGTTCACTGCTGCTGTTCCTCTGACCACCTACGTTCAGATTGCAAACCCAGTGGTGCAGAATTTGTATAAAATATCGTCCCAGTTCAGAAAGCATTCAATTTTAAGCACATGAGCAGTTTTTTACCCTCTAATCTCTAACCATCTCTTTTTACCTTGCCCGACGGATACTATATTTGTATATTGGCATAGAAGTTGGCTGGTCTTTTGCAGTGATCTGTTGAATGATGAAACATTCATGTTGTTTGAACCGGTCTACTTTTTCCAGGTACCTGCAGTTTTGCCTCTAGAAATTCCCATCATCTCCTAACCCTGACACAAAGACACAGCATACATTACTCTCAATTTAATCTTCACAATAAAGGCCTAATTTCAATAATATATGACACAATTTAAAACACTGACCAAACATGGCCCAACATGAGGTCAGCCATCAATGAGTAGAAACCTTGAAGGAACTATGGGACTCCAGTATTTCATGCATTCATACTGTACTTCTTTCTGTGTATGACATGGATTCTTAATTCAGTTCAAAGTATGTGTACATTATTCAAATGACAGGATGGCTAAAATGTTAAAGGTGCTATGTGTAGCACTTTGTGTTTCTCAAAATTAATTCCACATTTCTATTTTGCTATCTGTTTCTAATTGCTACCTGTTGCACAGAGGATGTTGCTACTTGAGCCTAGTGTTGCTCTGTGTATGTGTTTAGAGGAGCATGAAGAAGGATAAAAGCCGATAACAGCCCTTGATAACAGCGAATATGCTTTCCAAGGAGGTAAGCTAGCCTGAAGTTGAAACTATGCAGTTAGAATAGTGGCACAGGAATAAAGCTGTGTATAAAAATGGTTCCATTTTTGTGCCATAAAGCAATCCAGCAGATTTTATTATGGGCTGGCCAGCTCTCCTACTGGAAACCTGTTAAATTTCTATGTATTCAACTTCCTCATCTTCTTGCCAAAACTACAGCATGCATTCAAATTGCACACAGGTCCGGCCCCATGCCAAACTAAACCCACTACAGTATGGAGCCAATTTTCCAATGTTGATACTATAGCAATCAATATAATCTAAAAACCTTACAAATCTGCAATAAATCAGTGGTACATCCAACAGAGCTCTACCATTCCCAATACATCTGTCAATGTGTAAAGAATCTTTGCTTCACTGCAAAGTCAATTATGAGATCAATCACACTGTTTATATCAAAAACTATAGAGCACCTTCAGGCCTTCACAAATAAATTATAGAGTAAAATATTCAACAGTAGGCTTTATAGTACTGTATACAGTCACTGTAAGTTCTTGCTTGATGCATGTTGAATAAACATGAAAATAAATTACAAATTAATTACTTGCTATTGGCACCAAAGGTTGTGAGACTGAATCCAGGATGGTGCTGAAGAAACATGACACAATCTCAGTACCTGTACCGGTAAATACCAGATTCTGATATTCCAATTTCTCTCAAGGAACCCCTCTCGCCCCGCACTCTCCTAGTTTAGCAAAAGTGTTCTTCATCCCATCATCCAGTAGAGGTAGCGCTTCACTGACGGAGCATGTATTGTGCAGGAAATGTTACAAGAGACGAAGATCGTGATAACTCCCGACTCCCCAACAAATATGTTTAATTTAAAATGTTTACTATCAGGATGCCCTGATCATCACGCATGCCTCCTGAACAAATGAAGTCCGGTTGGGAGTGACCAAGAGGTTCTAGTGACCCTTTTGAAATAGAATTTAACAAGAAAACAATCACGAACACCGGAAATACAAGCGTTTACTTCCGCGTTCGTTTTATGAATGATTCCATCTTCCCTGTCTAGCTTGCCAGTGCCAACTAAAGCTGCATCTAAAATTGGACCTAACTTAACTGGAAAGTTTATTTACAACCATCACCAAGTTATTCAGAATGGATTACACGGGAACTCAAAGTGGGTTCAGACAGCGTAAGTTACGTACGTGGTATCACTGATCGAATCAATCTTCAAGATTACGGGCTGCATTTGCACATTTTGTTCTACTATCTTTCACGTTAACGTTACCCGACATCCAACGTAAACGTAGCTGAATGGTAGCTCGTTGTGTGGCTGGTTGACAGCTCACTATTTACATTGTAGATACAGTAACGTAAAAAATTAATGAGTCTGCCAACGTATAATGTGAATGGCATTTTAAAGTAGATCAGAAATGATAAACTGGTTGGATAGCTTGGTAGCCAGCTAATAATGAACGCCGGTTACTAGCTAACTTTAGCTTACCTAATCAAGCTAAGCTAACGGCAGTTAAAGGATCCCCTCACACTGCTCCTTGCCCGGATGGGGACCTTACTTTTCATTTGGGTCCCCTAGGTTGCTTAGCTTTGTAGGTACTATAAAGCCAAGGATGGCTTGGGACCTTCTTTATGTTTATGTGCAGATATGTTGGTTCAGCGGTGATATATGTAGGTTAGTTGCTTTGCTACGCTGACGTAAGTTAACGCTGTTGTCTTACAGCTTCTTGTAAGTTCACAGATTTTAGGCGTCGGCTTTGTGTCATTGCCCGTTTCATTGAAATCTAATATTGGCATGCAGCCAGTGGTGCTTAGGACCTAATGCGTCAAAGGCGTGAAAGTGGTTCGCCAAGCAAATAACCACTTTTCCACAGTAAAACCTAAGACCAATTGGGATGTACCAGAGCCCAAATGTGTTCATAATGACACCACTAGGCTCTAGGTTAATTTGAAGCTAAAGCTTTGCTGACGTATTCATCTCAGGTAGTAAAGATGCAAATGCATACGTAAACCAAGGCCATGCGAATTGGAAATAACATATGTTTAGTGACAGATCTATCATACTTGTCTTGAGATTAGGGTGAAAGAGGAACAAAGTCCAGATTGATACTGGCTGTTTTTTTTGGGATTATACAATAGTGCTCTTGTGATAAGTATGTGATAATGTGATCATCACCCTTCCCTCAGGGAATAGAAAATCTCTCATGCACACAGCACTCACAGTGGGAGGACACATAATACACACACAGTATTGTTGATCGTTATACAATAAACATCAAAAGCATTTGGTATTAAGTGGCTACATGGCCTAGCGTTTGGCTTTTGCTGGTAGTTTGATGCCTCCGCTGGCCTTAGTAGGTTAAAGTCACGTTGGGAGTACATATTCACTTAATAGCACCTTTAGTAAGAGTTTATGAATTCCCTGTTACCAATGTTGGCCACATTGGAGACCTGTAGTCATCACCATTCACTGTCATTTTGAAAGCCTAGTCTAGACTAGGTGTTCCTAGTGACGACAGGGCCATTCTGTTGTATGGTAGTCAGTAATGGGCATCTGCATTATCAGTTGTGAGAGCATGTGACAGCAGATCCACGGGCAGCCAATGTTGGACTGCTCTTGAACGCCTGGGGATATGCATGTTAAAGTGTTACAACAAAGTGAAATATCACTTAAACAATTGTCCTGATTGCTCAAATGTTCATGCATGCTGGTTTCTCTGCTTTTCCTTTAATCATGGCTGCTTGACATTGGCTTGCTTTACTAACTCCGCCTCCTCTATGCATCCCAAATCACCGAAAATCTTTCAAGGGGTGGTTTGAGATGTCACAGGCCTACACCTTTGTTTGACATATCTATTGTTCTCTCCATTCGTCTTTTTCCTCTATCATCCAGAGCCTAAGATGCGACTAAGGAATAGTTCAGCGGACGGTCCGGATGCCAGCCAGCTGTTTGAGGATACGAGTGGAGTTGAGCCTGGATCACAGACAGGCTACAGGTGGGAACCCAGGCAGGCAGGCTAGGCTGAATATTAAAAGGTTGAGTCACGTTTTGCAGAAGTAAACGACTCTCGGGATTGACATGGGACCAGCACTTTAGAACAGCAGTTCATTGGACATGTTTTAATGTGAACTTTCAATTCCGCTGCGGTGATATTAGAATAAAAACAGTTTGGCTGATCGCAGCAAAAAGAATTCTGGTCCCACAGTTGTGGAACTTCTGCATTTTTTTTACCAAGGAGACAGGTGTGTCGTCAGAGTTTTGACTTGTAGTCAGACCGGCAGGCAGCCAGAAATCCTGAATCTGTCGGACCCCAGGTCAAGGAAACATCAAGTTAAATTTGTCAAGCAAGCTAACATGCTGTGCCTTCTAAATTGAAATAGCCTAATTCTTACTCTTCATTTTGCGAAAAAGATAGTAGCTATCTTAGTTTAGTTTCCATGTGTTTTGTTATTGTTTGCGTTAATTTATCTTTCCAGTGTCCCATGTCATCTATTCACAACAAATTTGACTGTATGTTGATTTTAGTTTAGCTAGTAGTCATTTTCTTTCAATGGATAAACATTCATTTCTGAATCTAAAATTTGACTGCTTCCTCTTTTATCTTGTGCGATGTTGACAGGAACCAGCAGGCAGCGCCTCAAGCGGGGAACTTTGCTGGCCAGGCCCTCCTGTCAGACCCCATGTCCAACCTGGCCATGGCATATGGAAGCTCCCTGGCGTCCCAGGGAAGGGAAATGGTGGACAAGAACGTAAGACTGACTCACACAACTATCTGTTGAATGAATCCCTCAGAAGAATGGCAGTGGGGTGTTTTCACTTGCACCGATTTGCATCCCCTGTTGTATTTAACTGAACGCTTACCAGAAGGGATGCAAAAGGGCCCTCACAAAATGGCCTCAAAAGGATGGTGTGAAAGATAATATACTGTGTACCACACAATAGTCCAAGAATAATGAGTGTATGTGCATGTCTGTGTTCTTTCTTGTTTCAGTTGGACAGATTCATCCCAATTTCTAAGCTGAAGTACTACTTCGCTGTGGACACGGTGTACGTGGGAAAGAAGCTGGGTCTTCTAGTTTTCCCTTACATGCACGAGGTAAGCCTACTCAGACCTGCTAAATCTAAATCTTTCTGCAAGTTTTTTCCCATATGCTCCAGGCTGAGACAGTGAGGCCTATTTTTAGCTCTGCCTGAAGCCTTGCAAGTCTAAATTCCTTTTTAGGCCTGCTAGTTTTCCTTGGATCTATGTAGACCTGCTTCTTTTCTGTGTAAAGTTTTAGTCTTTTTAGTCTTTCTCAACATGTACAAGGTAAGCTTGCCTGAGAGCATATATATACAATTTTTTTTTTTCTGCTTGCAAATATATTCTTCTGCCTAGCCGCTCTGAAGTATTTTTAGCCTGACAAGAGGTTCTTCTTGCCTTGGGACCCAGACTTTGAGATATGCCATTGCTCTTTTAATGTGAAGAAGTCATCCAGGAATCCATTTTGAGCTGCATCCCATAATTAAATAAATCAGGCCACTACCCATTTAATACTATTTGTCTGAGGCCCAAAGTTTAGGATTCCGACCAAGCATGGTGAAAGTGTGTGATTGTGTGTGTTGTAGAACTGGGAGGTGAGCTACCAGCAGGACACTCCTGTGGCGCCACGCTTCGATGTGAACGCTCCTGATCTCTACATTCCAGCCATGGGCTTCATCACATACATACTGGTGGCTGGACTGGCCCTGGGCACACAGAACAGGTACGCACACACACACACACACACACACACACACACACACATAGAGACAGAGAGAGAGACCACAACATGTCCCGATCCCCTCAGGTTTACTCCGGAGCTGCTGGGAGTGCAGGCCAGCTCGGCGTTCGTGTGGCTGGTCATGGAGGTGCTGGCCGTCCTCCTGTCTCTGTACCTCGTCACCGTCAACACCGACCTCACCACCATCGACCTGCTGGCCTTCTCTGGCTACAAATATGTTGGGTATGTATCTGTCTGCTCCACCCCCCCTCACCCCCCTGCTTTATTAACATGGACCTCAACAAACATAGACTTACTGGCTTTCCTGTGATATGAATATGCAAGGTACACAATACACACTCTGTTTCTGCTTTTCTTTTTTCTCTTTATTTCATTCTTTCTTTGATACTTTATTTTGTTCTTTATTCTGTCCTACTTTTCTTGATTCCTTTGTTTTTTTTTCTCTTTTTTTCTTTGATTTTCTTTATTCCATATATTTTTATTCTAAGAAGAAGCATATAATGCTAGTTCTCCATTGCTCCGCACCAAGGACAAAGTTGTTGTTGCTGTTGCTTTTTTAACATTTTTTCTCTCCCAGTACAGCAACAAAAAGGCTGTCTGGAGATCTGGGTGACTGTCAGTGTTGTGTACAACAGGATATAACTAAACTGTGTGTGTGTGTGTGTGTGTGTGTGTGTGTGTGTGTGTGTGTGTGTGTCTCTTTCTCCAGGATGATCGTGGGGCTGGTAGCAGGCCTGCTGTTTGGGCGGCCAGGATACTACCTGTCTCTACTGTGGTGCTGTGCTGCCATCTTTGTCTTTATGGTGAGAAGCAGCATGTACTGCTCTGAAACTTAGAAAACTAATTAGAGTTGAAGTTAATGAACTAAATTTGTACAGCACTTTTCAAAAGCAATGTTGCAAAGCAGTGTACAATAAATGAAACGGGCAAGGTCGTTAAAACAGACCAAGCAGGAAAAGAAAATCAATAAAAACAAATTATAGTTAGAATCAACTCCATGAAGATATTAACAAAGCAGGCAAATAAAAGTGAGTTTTTAAAAGTGATTTAACAAGAATTGCTGATTGGGCTAAACTGATCTCCTCAGGCAGCTTGTTCCCAAGTCGGGTCCAATCGCTGTTTGATTTTCTTTTCAGTCTAGACTTCAACACTTTTCTAGACAACTATTACCTTATTTAATCTAGGAAAACTTGTCTGAACATTGTGAAATCTGACATTTAGCTGTACTATTGAAAATGTGTTGTGGTGGAAGGAAATAAAAGCTTTCCACGTTTCATAATTGATAACTCAAAATGATCAGCCTATTTAAAAGAGTGTTGTCCTCTCCCATGTTTAAAAAAAAAAAAACCCACACATCTTCAAAGCAAAGATATGGTTCAATCATTCAATTCAGTGACTGGTAAATTACAGAACAGATGGGTCTGTAACAGTGCTGCGTGTGTGTGTGTGTGTGTGTGTGTGTGTGTGTGTGTGTGTGTGTGTGTGTGTGTGTGTGTGTGTGTGTGTGTGTGTGTGTGTGTGTGTGTGTGCTTGCCTTTCCCCAGATCCGTACTCTGCGTCTGAAGCTGCTCTCTGAGGCGGCGGCAGAGGGGCGGCTGGTGAGAGGAGCCAGAAACCAGCTGAGGATGTACCTCACCATGTCTATAGCAGCAGCACAGCCCATCTTCATGTACTGGCTTACCTACCACCTCATCAGATAAGACCTGGAACACACACACACGCACGCACGCACGCATGCACGCATAGAAGTGCAAAAGCTGAACTTGGACAAAACACAAGCCGTGGCTGTCTGAATGCCATCTCCTCCCCGAAAAACACTCTCAAACACACACACACACACACACATCAAAGAAGCTGGACTTAGATGAAACACACAAAGGCCATGATTGTCTGGATAATATCCCTTCACCCCCAAACACACCGACAGATGCAGACACACCCCCTCGCAAGACTCAATCCAACCATCCATGGAGAAAGAACACACAATTGAGAGAAGATTGGAGGCGTTGCTGCCTTTTCTCTCACAGCCCAGCCCAGCGTCATTAGTAATGCCTTTTCTATGTCTTTTTTATGTAATGGCTTAGAGGATTTGTAGCGTCAGCTGTAAGTGGCTTTAAGTTGTTTTTGTATACTGTGTAATTATTTGTTAATTATGTTTTTTTTTAGGGGGTATTTATGTACGTATGTTCGTGTATTGCAAAAGTATTGTTATGGAGGGTCTGACATCTCATAAGCAATTTTCTGAGCCTACAGGAGGAAAGCACACTAACCTAATTGGTCACATAAGCCGTCCAGGTCACTTAAAGAAAGAACTCTTAATTTTTAGGGTAAAGCCAGGTTTAGCAGAGGTTAACATGGGATCAGCACTCAGTTCATGATCATCATGATTTCTTGCGTCTACTGCTTTGATGTTGGAGTAGAAATAGTTCTACTGGAAGATAACTCCGGTCCCGACACGCGTTTCATGGTTGTAGTACTTCTCCACTTTGTGTGAAAGAAACTCATCTGTTCTTGTCGTCATTGTGTAGATCTTATTCATTCTTCATTCATCGGACACAGCGGTTATCATACTGGTCTATAGGTATGGGCGTAATGTTGCCCACATTTTTAACTGTTTAAAAAAAAATCTTTTGTATGTGCTTTGTTACATGTATTAGCTTTGCTGCCTGACAACTCTTGAATAGAGATATCAACTGTGTAAGCCACAACGACATGCTAAGTTATATAGACCTTATGGTGACACGTCGAGTTAATTTTGATCTCATTTTAAGACTGAGTAATTTATTTTCTGCTTTTCATATTGAAAGTCAGATGGAATAAAGGGAAGAGAGGTGATGGTCTGTGTTCTGTGAAGCTTGTTTGTAGCCTCCTTGAGATGAGATACTTGAAATATTGAAATGACTGAAATGTTTTGTCTCGTTCGTCAGTTATGTGTTTACGAATCATCTAATGTCACTATGAAACGAACTGTCTATTTATGCTCCTTTGGCCAATGTTATCTCTTATTCTAACCAAAGTAGGGTTCACTTCAACTCTACTTAAATTACTTCAGGAAGTATTCTTTTCAAAATTCAGGTTCTTTGTATCTTCTTTATAATGCTTATACCGAAACTTCTAAGCATGAGGGTGTTACAGATTTTGATTTTTTGGCAAAGTTAAGTTTTAATCATAAATGTTAACAAGCTTATTTCAGTTAACTGAGGTGCCAATACAGAAACTTTTCCCCCACTTTGTGACGAGTGCTTGATGAAGAAAATATCACATGCATAGAAACTGTCATTTTTACAGCATCTCTTTAAGTATGGCATGCCAATTCTCTATCACCAGTAATTTAATTGCAGATTCTATTGATGACTCAAGGTGAACTGATCCCAGCCCTGATTCTCAAAGCAGGCTGAAGGCTTACAACGCATCAACTCAGGCCGTGGAAATGATATGTGATGACACTGATCTTGTTGTTCTGTTTACAGACTGGCCAATAAACTCAGATTTATGGAGACAGTTTGGTGTGAGCTTTTTTTTTTTTTTTTTTTCAATTTTATGTGCACTATTTGTTTTTTCCAGACATGACAGAAGCACAGCAAACAAATTCAACTGAGTTTGATAAACAGACAGGTGACAATAAGCCATCTAAGATGCCAGCAGAAGGACAAAAGGAAAACGTCAAACAACACTCTGCAACACCTAGAACAAAGTTGCATCTTTTTTTTCTTCACACTCAGGCCTGATAAGACCATTGATTTATTTCAACTGCTGTGCAAAATATTATTTACAAACCAAAGACCTAATACACTTTTTTTTGTAACATCAAACTTGAAAATTAGGCCTGCTTTGACTAGCTACCTGCTGCCATTCAGTGTGTGCAGGCAAGCCATTTTCACTTGACTCCATCCAGACACTATCTGATCCACGCAAAATATTTACCAGGTGTTTCAAAAGTGAGTGTCACAACTTTGTTTTGCATAATTATTATTGTATACCTACTTTTGAAATACTAAATAGATTGGATTTTGTTAGCTGGCCTGTAGCGTAAATGCTGCAGTTTCCAACAGCATTTTCCCCCTAGGATTTACACAAGATCAGAAACAATATAATTACCCCTTCACAGCCTGGCTTTAAGAGGATGTTAAACTAGCAAAGGTAAGAGTAGAGCTGAGTCACACACACTGAAAAATCAGACTTGACTTTTAACTTGATGATAAACTGGAAAGCGGTATTGCAGAGTGAACATTTATTTATTGTAAAGGTATAATAGGCAACAAAATAATCAGCGTCTTGAGTTACACAAATTGTAGAATATGTTGGATACTTTTATACATGAACATATATCAGTTATTGAAGGTTAAAGCTTGCATAACATGAACGGAATAAGTATTTAATGCTGAGTTTGCCAAGGTATCAAGTGCAAAAGAGTGAGATTATAGTAGCAGTATAACCCTGGTAGACCTAAGCAGAGGTGTAACAATGATGAAGTATACTAAAGAGGAGAGGTGGATATAATGTGCTCTAACCAGTGTTTACCTTGTATTTATTAGTATCAGTGGAGAAAGAAGCTTTGATTTGAGTGCAGGCAGTGGCACAAAAACTGTTCTTAATCTAGATACTCTTATGATAAATGTCATCATTCTGCACATTGACCCTATATGTATTGGCAACCCACCACAGCTGAATGAATATGGTGAAACACTGGGTCTAACCCTTTGTTATAGTTATGTCAAACAATGTCATTATGCATGTTAATACCCCTAAACTGCACTACTGCATAAACATAAGGTATCCAATGTTGTGTAAAGCATCATATGGAATAACATTTCAACATCGAACATGAACAAGTGTCATCAAACAAAGTCAACTTCAAAATCAAGTGTAACATTTTTAAAATAAAGACAGGGTTACCATGATAACTCTACATTCTGCTACGGTCTAGATTCTCAAACTATGGCTCAGGACTACTTATGATGGGTCCACACATGACAAGAGCAACAGTAAGTCTACATTGATATTAGTATGGATCCCAAGTTGAGACTTAATTTACTCAATGACAATATAGTAGTATCTAAATTTATATAAAAAAGCATAATATTCGGCAGATTTTGGAGGCAAAATACCCCAAAAGTAACAAAGAAATCAAAGTTGGACTAATTTTAAGCAGATAATCAGTAATAGATTATGTTTTGAAAGTAACCCTCCTCAGCTAACCCGCCTGTTTCTAAGCCTGTTGTGCATTATTCCTTCCAGAAGCCTCTGTTGTGATTAATAGCCTCTACAAGCCTGTTCTGCAGCGTCCTCTTGGCTGGGTATCTCTGGTAGATGGGCAGCAGAAGCAGATTATGACAGGTGAGGGATGCTGGGAAATGGAGTTCAGTGGAGTCGGCGAGGACAGCGACTCTCATCTGGATTGTGTCCATGCCCAGGATGGGAACACGGTCACAACCTGTGAGGAACACTGGTGACAAGTGATAGGAAGACATCATGTTAAATGGGAACATCTTAAATATTAAAGCAAAGCTTTTAGGTTACCAAGAAAAAAAAAAAACTTTCTACATTTTCTTCTCAGCTCTTGTTTCTTTAACATTTTAGCACCTCTCCCATACTTTTTCATTTTATTATTTCATCATTAATAGTCACTATACTATTAAATATTTTTCCTGTTTCCCAGTACACCTATTATTTGCAGATTATTCCTCGTTATCATATTCGTACTCTTTTCATGTACCGTGTCCATGGTTGGATGTTAAAAGAGGTAATTTTGTGTGTTGCAATTATTAATTACAAGAGTCTGAAACGGATAATGAGAGAAAAACACCTTGATGCTAGAGTGAAATTGTTCAGCCGAACTGAAATATCACTTTACAGTGTCCGTTTTTAAATGAATTAAGAATGAATGAAGTATCCCGCACAGTCTATACAGTCTAAACACAAATATCACTACATCATTTTTGCTAAGCATGGGTTTTGGGAGGAAGTGGGAGACACCAGTGCTTCACCTCCTCACCCATCCCACGGTTCATCTTGATTAACTCCATTTTAATGATAATTGTGTACCATTACTTACAGAGGAAAGCTTTCTTTTGATCTGCTGTCAGTTCGTCAAACACCTCCCAGAAGGTAACAATGTTCGGATGGTTGGCGTGATATTCTCCTTCATACGCCGTGTTCTAGATCAAATCACAGAAGAAAAAAATCAAAAAGAGTGACATTTCAGTCTTTGGCATAAGATATTTATATGCATTTTGATGTCCTGTTCATGAATATCCCTGTCTACATGAGAAGCACAATATTCTGAATATGTGAAATGATTACATTCCTGATTCTCATCAAGGAGATTCAAAAGTCAAAACACTTGCAAACCTTCTTAAACACGTCCCAGTCGTAGTTTTCTTGGCCCACCATCACTCCTCGCAGCTCCTCTGGCTGGAAGAACTCCACCACATCGATGTCGCACACCTTGAAGAAGCCTCTCCTGAACTCCTCGAACACTTTCTCCACTGACGTGTTGAAGGCGTAGTTGACAAAGGCGTTGACAAACTCTTTCCTATTGAGAGAGAGAGAGAGATTCAGAATTATAAAAGTAGTTTCAGCCAAGTAATGCATACATGGAGAAATATAATGCCAAGGGAAAGAGGTGGGTATTGTTTCTATACCTGTGTATGTCCTCAATGAAGTTATGCTCATACTGAACTTGTTGAAGCAAACTCATTTACACTAGGTGCTAGCTTTTACATAATAAAACTACTGAATCATATTCTTCCTACTTCCTATTCCAGATCTCACACAATTTCTTTCCTAGTAAGTGAGAGAGTTTGGAGTCACACCCTTTACATTCATGTAAATGTTCAGATTTTGGGAGGATATTTCTGTTTGTCAATAGTACACAATGGTGACAGACGAGAAAGATGGGAGGGAGAAAAACAGAGAGAGACAGAAAGAGAGAGATAATGTAATACATGTAACAAAGCTTGAGTACATAGACTGAGCCACATTATATAATTCTTTAAAAACGCACTTGTTTGAACTTGTGACAACTTTTCCGTTTTCTTTTGGATCAAGTTCCACTTCTCTGCCATTCCAGGCGACCTGTAATCGACAATGATGAAATTTAAAAGACTAGGTAGTGTACAAAATGAATCCCAGTAACTGTGCATACTGTGATAACTGACAGTCAGTGAACATACCCTGAAATTCAGTTCCATGTTTTCAACATCATCAGAAGTGTAGTCCTCCAAGACGTACCGCAAACTCCTGAAAGCATTGGAAAAGGATTCATTTATTACTCACTGACTTCCCTCTGACGTGAAATATTATCTTGGAATTTTGCATGTTAAAAAAAGTGTATTGCATTTGCAGGTTGTGCGTTTTAGATTATGTTTCAACATAACTGTGACCTGCACCTACAAAGTGTTGCCTATTCAAAACAAACTTATAAGCTTTTCAGTTATGCAGAAAGTCCCATTATTTATCATTATTTTCAGTCAGCTCAAGAGGTTAAAATGCATTGAATAGTACAAGATGTTTGATAACAGTGGAATAGCTGTAGAGTGAAACAACATCAATAATATAGCAAAATGAATTAATCCCTTAATTGTCTCAATCGAATTATATACTATGTATACAGGAAAATCATATTTTTAATCATTGTAACTTTAATCATCACTGTCACCATGTAAAGATATGCGCAAAAGCAGATTCAAAAACAGATCTTTGGTGCCTATATAAATCCATCCTTACTCTCCCACTACAGGTTCAAACTCCTTCATGTCGTCCAGCGAGGGTTTGGCGCCCACCAGCTTCTTGAAGAGAACCAGCGGGAAGGGCAGGTGGACAATGTTGTGGTTGTAGAGAGCCATGCCACACAGCACCCCGAACAGAAAGTAATCCCTCTCCTTGACTCTGGGCTGTTGGTTTGATGATAGAACATGATGATTAAGATTTAGTAACATCCAGTATCTGTCTGAAATTTGCTTTTACTTGAAGAATTTTGCCCCAATTGGCTTGAGGAAGGGAGCAAAAGTGTAAAATGGCCGCAGGGGGGCTCTATGATATCAAGCAAAATCAAAGAGTTGTGCATTCACAAATGTAATCACAATACATTTCATCATTTTACATGTTATTCCAAGTCCTCACACAGTTACAGTAATCTGGATTATTGCACATTCACCACTCTTTTCCATAGCCAGAAACAAGAGAAAAGAGGTTGTACCACCCACTAATATGCAATGTCACACCTGCACAACTCATATAAGACAGAAAATATTATTACTGTGGCAGTACCAGGGATGGTTTTTATGTATAAAGAGACATTTTTCTTCTTCAAATGTGATAACACTATTATTATATACAGCTGCACATGGGTTTAACAGTGGATAAGAGTATTGTTTCTCTGGTGACTTGCTTGGAGAGAGATATGTTTATGTCTACAAACACTGTTTGGACTGCCTTTGGCCAAAGGAATAGTATATGCAAATTCTTTAACTGAATATTTCTCCCTTTAATTGCAACCCCTGGTCTTACCCTGACAGGGAACCAGGCGAGGGTCTGGCTCTCGTTGTACATGAACATCTCAGACTCAGGAGCCATCAGCTCATCAAACGCATGTAGGAAGAAGTCCCTTGTGTTGACATTAGTCACCTTCATGTCCTCCACAAACTGCACCTGGGGAACATAGATGAGGCAAGTTGGACTAGTGTTTAGAGAGACCACCTGTCCTGCTGAAGTGTCCTTGAGCAACACATTGAATTCCTACCAGCTCTAACAGTGAATGTCCATCCAGTAAATCTATTTTCTAAGTTTCCTGGTGGCTTGTTTGCATATCATCAGTGTCCTGCAGTTATCTCTAGTTTTACCTTTTATTTTTACTGAAATGGATATTTGGAATCATCCCCTCATTCCCCTCATCTCAGGAACAAAATGTTTCATTACTCTGGGATCAAGCTAGACAAGTTAAAAATACATCCTAAAATGCAAAAAAGCTAGTTTCCAAATTTAGCTACAAAACATTAAGGCGTCCAAAGTTTGAATGACATATTTACCAACAGTTCCCTCTGGAAGGCGCAGTGGTCGGCTGCAGCTAGCTGTCTGAAGGTGTCCTCGACGAGGTGCGGCCGTCTGAGCTTCAGCTGGAAGACCGGGGCGGGGGGGTAGTCAGGGGGATCGACCAGCGATTCAGCGGGCCACATCAAAGCTAAGTCATGAAGAAAATGGTGCGTTTTCTGTAAATTACAAACAATGGCCCTTATTTATCAAGGAAACACAGAGAGCAATGTTAACAGCATTATGCAATGAAATCAACAGTATGCATGTAATAAAATGTTAATGGGGAATATATCATCTATCAAGCTTATATCAAACATTCCTGCTTCAAGTTCAAGTATACATACTGTAGTCTTTGCAGCAGATAAATTCTAATCCAGCATTTCAGCATTTTTCATCACCTTACAAATACCTTAATACCAATAAAGAGCTACTATAAATAAACAGTAAATAACTAAATAAAAACCAATAACTACTTATTTAAATTAAACTGTTCATTTTTGCCAAAATATTCACATTTTTGAGATATTCATTCAAATTCATGTTCATCAAGATATATTTTGGAAGATGGTAAATCACTGGTATATCAAAACTGTACAGTAGGCTATACTATATACTGTATGTATGTATGTAAGTAGACTTTTCAGTAAAATTTATGAATTTATTTTTGTTTAATACATACCTTTGATATGTATGCATGGATGTTAAAGACTGCCATCTTGCAACACAGATTGAACAGAAACGGGTAGCGGCAGAAGATGGCAGGCGTTTGGTGCGTATCCTTCAAGAAAACATCGATTCATCATTTATAACAATATACATCATTTACCTGGAAATCATTTCAGCACTGAGCAGCAACACGGCTCACTAGAGATTCACTTCTTATTCCTAAGTCTAAGACAGTTAAATCATTTTTTAGAGAGACTTCATGTTTATAAATATTGATTGGACAGTCATAGACCACAGGTATTTTTGAATTCTTAAAGTGAGTGGAATTTCATTGAAAATAAAAAAACCTCTAACCTCCAATTTTGAGCATTCACGCCACAGAGTGACATCCATTAGTGGCTGCACATTACCAATGATCTCATCCACGTAAAACGTATTCAGCGGGACCTGCTGGGACTTTCCACTTTTGTTTGCCTGTGAAAAAAAAACCAAAGATGAACTTATATAAAATATATTAAATAAAAACATGTTTTCATTCACTAATTTAGATGAAGAATTAGAAATAAAATGAATTTGGACATATTTTCATATTTTCATAGTCATAAGATGTTAGACCAATGCTGGAGAAAATATACTAAGCCCAAACAAACCCACTATTGGTCCAGATTCAAAATAGGTTGTGGACCAAATTCTGCGTTTATGAGCCAAAGGATGAGTCCCAGGATGAGTAATATGATTTCTTAATTGATCCCAGACTGAAAGAGTATCTATCTATCTATCTATCTATCTATCTATCTATCTATCTATCTGTCTGTCTGTCTGACCTTGTAGAGCAGCTTGAGGACGTCCAGCACGTATCTGACCCCGGGGTTGTGAGTTTCCAAAAGGCCGTTTCTGAGCATGAAGGACAGCGCCTTTTTGAACACCATGATGTGCTTGATCATGATGGAGGGCGCCAGGGAAGACCACCAGCCTTCTGCAGAAACAATACAACACACACACATACATTCATACTGCAAGACTAATTTATCACTGTTGACAGGTGAAAATCTCACATCTCCAAAACCCACAAGTTATTAGTTCGTTTTCATAAGTTATTAAAAGCAGAGTTTGGTGACGGTGCATTTTAGACATAATAAAATTGGTTTTGATAGCTTCCATGAAAATTATTTAGCACATCATGTTTCATGTAAGCGTTTAATTCAGGTACAAAATTAAAAACTCCAAATCGCAGCATTATATTGGTGATTTTGCATGGCCATACTCCATATTCATTTTCTCTGCAGAAGATACTGTGGTATTGTAAACAGCACTAACCCTAACCAAGGACTCTTACACATTCTTCCCCAAACCTCTGAAATGAAAACTTTAGAGTTGTTTACTTAATGTTGCCAGGCTCTTCTCATTCATCTGCACTATAGTGACCGCCAAGGGCAACACCGCTCTCATGACATGGAAGTCCTCTTGGAGAAGGGGGCACGACAGCAGAATCATGTAGATCTCTGGTGATTTCAGCAAAGTTCTTGAACTGATAAGATTTTCCAATAAGAAGACCATGTTTGCCTACATGGAAAAGAGAGTAATGAGATAACACAACAATATTTAAAATGCATGCATTTATTGCCTTGTAATTATGTAAATTAGTGTTTCTTATACAAGAGGTCAGAACCCAAAATAGGATGTGAGCCTGTTTCTGACGGGTCGCCACATGACAGGAGGATTAGTTTGTTTTAATCATTTACTCAATTCATGTCCTGGACAAAAAAAAGGTTGAGGACCAATAATGTGCATGATATGTGAAAATTTAAAGGGCGTTCTTAACTGATTCCTTGATCCATGGTATTATCAGTAACTGGTCGAAAGCTCGGACAGCAGCCTCAATGTCCACAGTTAAGGCACCTGAGCCTGATGGAGGCCCGCTGATAAGACAGAGAACCAAGGCACAGCATGAGAAAAAAACAGTAAAAATACCCATGTGGGAAAACAATACCAGTCACTAACCAAATACTAAGAAATTTTGGCAGGGGCTGATAAGTTTATCTATTCTACCAGATAATAAGTTATCAACAGTTGTGTCAGGCGCATGAAAGTTACTTTACTGAATTTAAAGATATTATTGATTTTGTCCCTAAAACTTCACAAACAACAACTTACCTGGCTTTTGTGAAGCTAGCAACAAGGCTTGAACCTGTCAAAAACATCCAGAATATTTCTCTGTTGGAGAAAGAGAGATATACAGTATATACATTAGAAAGCACCATAAATACTACAGCATTATACAACTGATATTTCACTAGTGCAACTAGATAAGAAAAATGCAATTATAAAAGTGAACCTCTTCGCCGCTTCGTTGCCTTGTTCCATTGCCAGATATGTCTGCAGCTTGGTCTCATCTAGCCTCCCAATTAGGCGCTCGCTCTGCAAACTCTGAACAGTCAAAAAAAAAAAAAAAACATACAGCAACATCCAACATACAGCCATCTTGATTCATATGGCAAAATGGTCTTTTAAACTGGAATAAGTTTAATACACTACCTCTGTAGGCGAACTGTAGCTGAAGTTTGTATTCCACCCAGCTGCTATTTTCATGTCTGCTCGGTCAAACAAATGAAAACAAATGAAAACAAATTCAGACATGTCATTTGAATCTGCTAGTATTACACCAACATATCATAAACCAAGGTGTGACAGACTTTCTCTATCATATCACATATAGTAAAAGGATCGAAAAGGGATTCCTCAAATCAAGATTCCCAAAGAGTCATTTGACTGAACATTCTAGTGGCAGATGTTGTCTGTTCAGCATTTCTGAGTCTCAAGCACTGTCTAAGAATAAAACACAGTCATTAACTCATCAACTCTATTTATAAACTTTATTAACAGTCCATAGACTGTTAATAAAGTTGCCATAGCAACCCATGGAATGCATCTCCCTGGATAATTATAGATTTTAGAGAGCATGTGAACAAAATCAAAGACGTTTTCACACCACCCGCCTCATTATACTCAACAAAACACGACACTGGCCATACATACCTTTTGGTATGGCTGCTGCACTGTCAGTGGCCCATGGAAGTTGTACCAGAGTGGGGGTCAGACTGCCCTCTGAGCCTCCAGTCCCAAGTTGACCTTTGACCCCATTGCCAAAAGCCCACAGTTGGCCTGAGGAGCCCAGTACCAGGGTGTGACAGCTGGAAGACCAAAACCAACAGTGAATAAGAAACTGGATGAGATGTAAACAGTATCCCAGATAGTTTTGGTACATCATACGTACTGTGTTTAGGTTTCTCTAACTGGAATAAGAGCTTATCCAGATTATTGTAAACATGATGTAATGATTACTTTCTGTCAACTATAAAATGGCAAACTTGAGTATCTTGAATTATAATGGAAATACAGCGCGCACGTAAGCACATTCCTAGTTATCACCTGCCACATGCAATCTGTGAGGCGAGTCCCTCCAGGCCCTGGACCAGTCTGGGTCCCAGTTCTTTAGCAGTGGAGCCGTGGCCCAGCTGCCCTTGGCTTCCCTCTCCAAAAGTGAATACCTTGCCATCCTAGAAACCGCACCAGCACATAACACAAGAAGCTAAGAAGCAGTGCCATACACTGGAGAGTTTTTTTTACCTTTTTCGGACACGCACTTAAAGAATCTCTTTTTCTCTCTTATCTTTACAGAGTGATGATTAATTACTGGGGGGAAGTTAAGGAGGCTCCAAATATTCTGTTTCACAAAAGCAATGTAATCATAAAAATTCTGAAAAATGTTAATGCTATTAATTCAGAAATATAAATCTCATCGCATTCTATAAATCAAACCAAAATCATCTTGCAGCCAAGGTTGGGAACCAGTGTGAAGGGAAGGAATACCTTTGTTAAGACAGCAGAGTGCGCCTCTCCACAGCTTATGAGGGAGACTCCCAGCGGTCTGAGGGCAGGTACCATACAGATGTTGAACCTGCCTGTTAAAGACAACAACACATGTGCTTAGACATGGAGACGGAAAGCATGCTTATTTCAAATGATGGCATCTAGGGTGACAATATTGTGTGTTTCAATCAATCACTTAATAAAGTTATAAGCAACCCTAATGCCATTTAGGTTCTTTTTAGCACCAATATAAACTAATTTTTAAGCAGGTATAAACATTTGATTCACTATTTAGACAGGCATAAGATCTGACCTGCACCACAAAGAGGCAAAAATTGACACCCATACTTTTTGCATTATGCCCCTCAGTTTCATGAACTCAAATCATATAGAAGAGAAATTGCCCCACTGTTAATTTCAAACGCCCGTTAATGATTTTGTTCTGCAACCACCAGTAATTTATGCCTGTGCGCATCCATCCCTAGATAATATCTTCGCACCCTTCTCATCCACCCTGTTGAGCCCCAGCTGGCCAGCTTTATTGGCCCCACAGCAGTACACCAGGCCTGGGAGTGTGAGGACCAGGGTGTGGGCCCCTCCGGCCGAAATCTGGGTCACTGCTATCCCAGTCAGAGAGAGCACCATGGTCGGCGTGGGCTGCAGGGACACTTCCTTCCCCAGACCCAGCTGCCCATGACTGTTCAAACCCCAGGAGAAGACACTTCCTCCTGGAAAGTGGAACAAAAAGAAAAATCCTTTTAACAATAACAAGCACAGAGGCGGTACAGTCCCACAGCACATTTGCGGTAATGAGGTGTAATACGTCTTTCTGGGTATGAGAAGAAGACTGTAGTTTGACAGAGGCAGGGGTCCCACACCTTCACTAATGAAATTCCAAAACTTTTCCATGATTTCTCCATGACCTCTTTTCGAATTTCCATGACCAAATTTTAATGAATTTTACTTTTTTACTGAATTAAAAAGTAACCATCAACTGCACTAACTTTAAGCATTAGTTTGTTTTTCACTTTAAAATGAAAGATTATATTATTATTACATTATTTTAACTCTTTCAACAACAAAAAAAGGTCAGCAACCAACAATATTTTCTTCCAACAGGGAGGTCCAGACTGTTTTGGAGCCAGCCACTGCTTTTTGTGACATTTGACAGTATTCAAGAAAAAAACAAACCATTAACTTTACAACAAATAAAATTTTATGACTTTTCCAAAACTTTTCTACCCTTCATAATTTTTCATAACTTCTCCAAACCTGGAAAATACTATTTAAAAGACTTTTCCAGGTTTTCCAGAAGTGTGGAAACCCTGTGGAAGGAACCTGTGGTGGAAGTATGACGTTTCTATAGTTTCTATTTTGTTCTGGTGGGATATAAATCCTGAGTTTATGGCATGTTGTGTCTGTGGCTCATTGAGGCTACAGGTTTGTTAAAAACAGTTTATGTCTATATTACACCTATAGCAAATGGGAAAACTGGTTTTGGCACAGTGACTTATAAAATAAAAACACATCACTAAACATCAGACATCATAATAGAGTATATTATAAGCCATGTATCTAGGGCTGGCAGTGTCATATAAACACACCAAGATGATGTCATCAGTGTGATTAGTTTCTTACCTTTAGTCAAGGCCAAGGAATGGGAGTTTCCACAAGCAACTTGAATCACTGGTATTGGCAGAGGTATCTCCACCAGACTGTATGTTAATGGGAAAATCATAAGTTAATCATAAGGCACGTTTTAGATAACTTCTTAAAACACAGGTGCCTTTATTTTATCTAAGGTATTTATTGAGATGCTTTTATCCATTCTGATAGTCCTCTTATGATGCTTTTATGATCCTTTGTTAGTGGATAATAAATGCTTTGGTGTTATTTCTGATTTAAAAGCGTTCATACATGTGTAAGAATTTTATACACTGGCCAGACAGTAATGCTATGTTTGCCATTAGCCAACATTCACATTCTGACTAGTGAGGATAATTTAACCTGGACTGAAAAAAAATGTTACTTAAATTTCCATGCCTGTTTCTAGGTAATCTTAACGCCACACTGTATTATGTTCTATAGACTTCTAGAGCGCTTGCCTTGGTCTTTGCCATTTGGACGGTGTGTCGAGGCAAAACCCCAACTGTCCGTCCCTCCCGGTCCCCCAGGAGAAGACCTCTCCCGAGGCAGACACAGCCAGATTGTGGTCCTGACCGCAGGCCACCGCCACCACACTGCCCAGACCCTCCACACGGCCTGACACAGGATAACACACAGACAGACAGAGAGACACACACACATTTGGGTTGTCATTTATGAGGACCTCTTATTTGCATACATTCACTAAATAAAACCCTAACACAAAAAACAGCTATCATCCCAATGAGATCCAAGTGACAAGAAATCTGCTGGTTTTCTTTAGGCTACTTATAGTAAGTAGTCTCAAACTACTCTTAAACTAATCTTAAATTAGATAAAGATAATGAATTTTAATGATAATGAATTTTATTTATAGAGCACCTTTCATACAAGGACAGTAGCTCAAAGTGCTGGATGCAGGATGGCAAAAGAAAACAGATAAAAGTGACATAGTATCCAGTCAATGTATTGAGAAAAAAAAAAGAAAAAAAAGACAGAAAGAGAGAACAGGATGTACAGAGAAATCACATCGAAGAAACAATAAAATTGGCAAAGCAAAAGTAGACAGTATTACTATTTGTAAGCCAAGGTAAACAAGTATGTTTTGTTTAAAAATATGGAGTGAGTCTGCCACTTTAATACCTAAAGGTAAGCTATTCCACAGTTTCGGGGCATAGTGGGAGAAAGCAGCCTCTCCAATTTTCTTGCTGACCTTGGGAATGTTTAAGAGACAGGCATCTGATGACCTGAGGGCTCGTGCGGGGACATAGAACGATAAACTGTGTGAAATATAAGAAGGTGATAAACCATTTAGTGCCTTAAAGACTACAAGAAGTATTTATCTATTCTAAAAGATATGGGTAGCCAGTGCATATCACGTAATACAGGAGTTATGTGATCGCTTTTTTTGGTCTTAGTTAAGACCCTAGCAGCAGCGTTAGATAGGGTATTTTAAGGGGAGGGGGCATAAATTAGCGCTTTTCAGAAACTGATTCTTGTTTTTACTGTTGGTTGTTTGCTCTGGGGAGCAGCTGCTCCAACTTTCGTTGCCTGAACTTGGACGGAGGAAACGAAAGTGAAACCTAAGTTGAGTTTCCCTAAGCAAACCTAGCTAACATTACAGCAACGTCACTTCACAGTTCTACTCAAAGAAAACAAATGCAACATCTTATCAACTAATTTATGTAAAATATAGGCCAGTCTCTAGCTTACAATATCAACAAATACCATTAATTGGTCTTGACAAACACAATTACTTACGAAAAAGAACCACGGAAAATCTATAGTCAAATTTAGGATACATGGAGGAGAGAGAAACCATTGACAGGAGATAAGCAACGATTAGCCTAATTAGACGATAAACTCACTATTAACTACCACAAACACACACTATAAGCCCCTATAGGGCTACAGGGATATTACAGTGACTTTTCATCAGCTGCGCAGACTTTTCGAAACTCTTTCATGACCCACCTGGTGCCTTTGCATCTTTCCCAGTCTTTCGGCCGAGCTGTCCAAGAGAGTTGCGTCCACAAGACAAAATGCCTCCCCCCCTGGTGAGGAACAAAGTGTGTTGCTCCCCACAGCAGATGTCGGTTACAACCTCGGGGACAGTCCACGACACGGGAGTGAGGGCTCCCTGTGGACCAACCTGTCCGATGGAGCTGTCTCCCCAACAGTACAGCTGCATGTCTCACTCCTGACAGACTCACTCTGACCTAACAGGCGAGCATCAATCGCACTTCCTCAAATAAGGTTGCCTTCAAGCGCTGTCGGGAATATCACCATCATGGTAAGAGCTCACATGAACGACCCATTCTGCAACTACAGCCTAAAGTAGCTCTGTGCTAGTTGATTAAAAAAATGAAACAGCAGCCACCAAAACATTACATTACATTACATTATGCCATTTAGCAGACGCAGCACTGCTACTACTACTTTCGTTACAGGATCCACTTTGTTATTTACTTTCGACTAAAAGCATTTGAATTTGCAGCAAGTATAATGTACGGCATTTAAAATTCGCAAGTAGGAGCTTACAAGGAGACCCTGAAGGCAGCATGAGGAGAAAAAAAAGTGTCAATTGTCATCCTGGTCGCCACAAGGAATGAAGTAAATTACAATAAAGTGAAAAGACTACAGCACAGTTCTGAATAGACAACGTAATACGTTTAAAAATGAAAGCTGCTACGAGGAGCTGCTATAAGGAGGCCCGATCAGCAAAACAATTCATGAATAATTCATGATACAATGAGAAATTCTAGCACGTTCTTTATTTTATGGGAACACCATTAAAAGTTGTAATTTTCCTGTATCCCTTTACAAAAAAATTTAATATTCCAGTGTGTTAAACTTTGTAATTGAATAAATCGAGATTATAATTTTAATTAATACAAATAAAAACGGACACTTTCATGCAATAATTTTTTTATGGGCAATAAAATGTCATGATTTTGATCAGATTTAAGGGCAGGTCAAGCGATTATCTGTCTCAAAGACAGTCATAGTAGGCCTAATTTATACTCTCCAATACAATCTGAGATGTCCAAGAGCATAATAAAACACAAGTACTGAAATTCAGTGTCATTACTTTTTATTACACAAATAACAGTATGACAGAGGCATTTATGACATTTCACAACAAAGCAAAGCAAAGCTAGCAATGTGATCAAATGCTTTCTATTTCAATAATACACAGATAAAGTACAAACAGTTCAGGCATTTGGTTTTCGTTTTCACAGAAATAAAACTTAGATGTGCTCATGTTATATAATAGAGGTGTGTCATATCTAAATGCTTGATTAAATGGACTTTGACCAACTGAAACCGAAAAAAATCATGGTGAAGTGACAACAGATGCAGGCGGTGACTGGTTGGAAACATTCTATCATGTGTGTGGGGCGGAGCCCAAAATGGATTGTGGCTGGGTGAAGAGCTAACATGCTTTATGAACCTGAATCCAATGGTGAGGCAATTTACTGAAGGTATTACAAAGTCACTCGAGTTGCTGAAAAATATAGTATCCCTAGGTAAGGCGCATCCCATCCAATTGCAATATTATGGGTTTGAATCTAGCTAATGATCTTTGTCACATCTCTCACTCCCCACTTGGTGTACTATCCAACTGATCATTAAATATATAAATGAATAAAAAAAACTTCCTTGCCCAACAGTATATCTATAACAGTATACCTAAGGCCACGTAACATTGGGGACTGCTACAGGCAACCATCTCAACGGCGCTCTGTCACATGGGCATTGCTTCTCCTGCCCAATCAAATTTTCCCTGCACCTGACAGGCCCTCCGCCATTGCTCACAACATCTGGAATGGAATACACACCTACAGACCCGTCCTCAAAACCCACAAATACACACAGCTGCTCACACACAACCAGAGTCAAGGGATTCTTACGCAGACACACCCTCCCTACTCTTCCGCCATCTGCGAGTCGTACCACTGTGAGGACGGGCTTGGCATGCAGGTCGCAGACACAGCCGTTCCCCGAGGCAGTGGGGCGGGATATGTAGACGGCATAACATCCGGTTTTGTCCAAGCAGGCTTTAAAAACAGGATCCTCGGCCTTGAGCGAGCACAGTCTGGCCTGAGACAGGTCCAGGAAGGTGATGACATCATTATCAGTGGAAAGGAGTGCGTAGCTCCCGTCGGAGGATGTTTGGAAGACTTGTGGCTGGCAGTGGAAAGTAGAGGGGAGCTGAAAGTGCCGGCACACCGTCTCCTCTGCTACTTTCCACGTGTAAACTGCCCCTGAGGCAGCCATCACCACCACAAAGTCTGGGTGCTCTGGCAGCGTGTGGAAAGCCACAACCTGCTCAGACCATGCCGAGCAGGAGAAGCGCTTGCTGATAGAGCCCGACCACAGACTGGCGGCCAGCAGGTCTCCATGACGACAGCCAAAAAGGAAGGTGCTCTCAGGCGACACCTGGGCGTCAGCTAAGTAAAGGTGTATCTGGCACACAACACCCCCATTTGCTAGCTTCCAAACCCGAGAGAGCCCTCTTTCCGCCAGACTCACCCCGAAGTTACTATTTGGGGTGACCAGGATGTCTGTAGCTCTGCTGCCGCTGATACGGAGAGTATTCTGCCCTGTTTCTGTCTGCCAAATGTAGATTTCCCCCGCTGAGAGTGTCACAAGATGGCTGTTGTCTGGAGAGAGCTGCAGTTTTTCCACAGGGCCATCATGCAGGAAGTTCGCATCTGGAATTCCTGCTTGTAAGCTCCATCTCCACACCGCCTCTGACCCATCAGTCGTGTAGAACCGATTCCCCGTTAGTTCAACCACCACCTCCATCACTCCGGACCCCATTTTTGGAGTTGTACCTGCTGCGTATATCATCTCAGAGTCCCACACTGACAGGCAGCCATTATGAGAGACAGATATAACATTTGTGGCCATTTTGAGGAGTGTGAGGGGCTGTGTGTTGGCGCCTGTGTCTAAGGAGAGCACACACTCCCCAGTGCTGATCCTCCACACCATGACAAGGGGACAGGTGTCTAACAAAGCCAGGAAGAGGTGGCCATCCTGGGCTAACACAGCTTGGGTGAAGGCTCTCCCCTGCGGAGCCAAGAACTGGTCCCACAGCTCCCATTCACATGCATCCCACAGTGCAATCTGGTGAGCTTCACACACCAATAAGGTGTCAATTTCATCTGAGTAATCAGTGTTGAGGATCTTAGTAGTATTGCTCCCACTAAAGCACTCTTTTACCAGACTGGGTGGTTGTGTTTTGGCTGCCACATTCCATAAAGTTATGTTCCCTGTGATGTCAACGCACGCCATTTCCCACTTATCTTCACAGAGGATTATTGATATAATAGCATTATGATTTGGGTTTGAACAGGCACCAAGGAGACTGCTGGTGTTGATGTCAAATATGGACACTGTGCCTTCCTCCTGTCCACAGTACATGTAACAGCCATTAGCGGAGCAAACCAAACACGTCACAGTGCTCTGACACTGGAAATGAGTCAAGGGCTCATCGGAGACATCAAACACACTCACAAAGCTCTCACCTTTCCACCACACACACAACGTTTTCTGACACGCCACAAACCCCTCAATTTTGTTCAGTGTGTGTTGGTTTGACTCTGGCTCAAACTCTGTTTTCAAAGGGTCCTTAACTTCCAGAAACATTTCTGGGCCAGTCACATCCCACAAGAAGAGCTTGTTGCAGTGTGTAGAAAGCAGGACGAATCGTCCGCTACTCTTCACTCCAACAAACTTGAGTTTGCTTTGTTCACGGCTCAGTGATAGTTCAACTACATCACACCGGGGGGCTTTCCATATCCATGCAGAACCATCACTCTTAATCTCCACTACAGTCCCGCACTCTGTCCCGGCTGCTTCGGTGACAAAAATCTCCCTGGTTGTGGCATCACTAAGTAAACACTGAATGGGGGAAACAGTGGAGGGAGCAGGACAAAGCTCCACTCCTATCCCACTGCCTCTCTTCCTCCTGTCCTGTCCGACCTCTCTGACGTAGCCCTCGAGTTCAGCGTAGACCCCCAGATACGGGAGAAGCCTCGTCTCCATCACCATGGGCAGCTCCAGGGGCGAGCTCCGGAGCAAGCAGGCAGAGGACTTCAGTATGCTGGCCAGGAGTGCTCTTTCCCTGGATAAAGGGAGCCAGGGCGACCCCTCCTCCCCCTCCAACATGGCTACCAGGTCCACCAGGAGACCGGCCCGAACCATAGCCTGGTGGAACCCCAGCGACATCAACAACTCACGCTCCAACTCCTTCCACCTGCCACTCTCTCGCAAGTGATGAGGCAATTCTATAATCTTCCTTAAGTTCACACGACCAACCTCTTTGGAAGAGGAAGACGAGGGTTCAGAAGACTCGAAGACAAAAGGCTGTCCCGGTGGCTGCCTGTCTATATATATTTTCATTGGGGCGGTGGCAGAGACAGTTGCGTTCGCCTCATTGGATGCTGATTCCTGGTTAATGGGCAATGGTTTAGCTCTTCCACAGGCCCATCGGCCACTGAAATAGTCAGCCACCTCTGAATGAATCTCCCTCCGCACCTCACAAGCACCTAAATACCTCCTACCCACCACCAGCCCAAAATGCCTGCTCACCCAGAACAGCACCTGTGTCCCTGCAACCGTCCTCCTGATAAGAAATCCCCTCAAATCCAGCAGAAGTCTCTCCACATCCACTTGCGGGACCCTCATCTTGGAGGGGGGGTTCTCGCCCTGCCGAACGTGCTCAGCCAGCACCTTGTCGTCGCTGGACAGCAGATCTGTGAGCTCTGCCTCCGTGAGCCCGGTCCTGGAGAGGGTCAGGTAGGATAGGGCGCAACCCACCAGAGAGGAACCGTGTTTCTGCTCCAGGTGATCCAGCAGGGCGGAAATGGATGAATGGACGCCATCAGGGAGAGACGATTCAGTCACCTCTGAATCTGATGAGAAGAAGGAAGGGAAAAAGAATGAGAAGAGGAGGTGGGAGGGTTTAAAGAATGATTAAGATAAAGTATGATTCTACTGTTTGCATGGGATAGTTATTTGGTCTTTGGCCTTGATCTGAAATACACTATCAGTCAAAAGTTTGGACACACCTGATTGAATGTACTATGTTTTTCATTATCTTAAAGCCATTTTGATCTAAAGGGTAATGCTTAAATGCTTGAAATTTGTTTCTTAGACAAATGTAAATAGTGAAGTTGATGCCTATGTGTGAATTTCTTTCCAAAGCCTTTGCCTTTCCATCAAGGCAAAGAGCGGCTACTTTAAAGAATCTAAAATTATAAGTTAGTTTTGATTTGTTTAACACTTTTTTGGTCACTGCATAATTCCATTTGTTGATGATGATGTCTTTACTATTATCACTAAAATGTAGAAAATAGTAAAAATACAGACAAATGTGGTGTGTCCAAACTTTTGACTGGTAGTGTACATGATTTGGTTCTCTTTAGACAAAATGGTAAATGTAATATAACCATCTTATGTGTCTGTCTGTCTGTTTATATTGTAGCTTATACCAGAGCTCCAGAGCGAGGTGTGCACATGCAGGAGGCGAGCGTAGAGAGTCAGAGAGCATGAGGTCAGAGCCTGGTTCACCAGCGCCTGTTGTCCTGATGTCACTCTCCTCCCTGAGCCGCTTAGCAGGGATGCCAACATCTTCACACACTGTTTTCTGTCTGCCAAACTCAGCTGCACACACATATACCCGCTCCTATCCACACACACACACCCTTTCCTCTCCTCCAGGCCTGATTCCTTCGGCACATGCTCTGTCTTCTCCACACATACACTGCCATCTGATTTACAGGGAGGTGCATTGCATTGTGGGTAGCGTAGTTTGATGGCTTCTAGGGCATGTGTTCGGTTGGAGGAGAGTGCGAGGATGAGCTTGACTTTGGGAGGGAGGGGAGAGGGGAGGCACTGGATGATTTGGGGTACATAGTTGTTTTCGATCTGATCTAGGCCATCCAGGATTAGAACTAAGGGCTGTTTGGGAGACGGGAGGAGGGAGAGGAGGGAGGAGAGATGGTCTTTAAGCTGAGACAGACTGAGGCCAGGTTTTAAACAGTGGTCTATGTTAGGGTTAGAGTTAGGTTTAGGGTTAGGTTTAGGACCTGGATCTAGAACAGGAATGAGGTTAGGATCGTGGCCTGCAGGATATAGGTTGGGCACAGCACTAGAAACATGCTCTCCGGTGCTGGGTTCATGGTTAGGAGGATCCAGGTTAGATGCAGGGCGAGGGGAAAGGTCAATGTTGGAATAGTAGTCTCTGGTGCTAGAGATATGGCTAGGATCTACGTTGAGGGTGAGGTAGGAGTTCGGGTTCGGTTCCAGCTTAGGACAAAGGTCAGATGGGTGTCTGTAGCTGTGAGCTATTTGATAACTCAGGCTGGACAGCAGGTGCTTCGGGGAGGGGTTGATTGACAGGTTGGAAAAATAAGGAATCACCACAGGATCTCTGTCCGCTAGCCATGACTTCATCTGTGGAGAAGAGAAGAGAGAGACACAGAGAGACAGGGAAATAAAATGAAAACACTGAATTACCTCAAACATTTTGGAATGATGATTCAATTAGTTAATTCAATATTTTAATGCAGTACTGAAGTTAAACAGCTAGAGAGATAGAGAAAGAGAGCCTTGTTGAATAAACAGCTCCACATGAAAAGGCCATGTAAATTTGATAGGACTGATAGAAACTGATGAGTTTCACAATTAACATCACAATCCGTCTACCTGTCGAGTGCAGTGTGCCAGCAGCACTGTCTTCCCTGTGCACGCCCCCCCTGTCACCACTAGTGGGCACTGTGTGTCTCTCTGCTCCACATAGGCCCTGACCTACAACCAAAAAAAAGAGGACTCTAATGATAATATCACATGGCGGAAATGTCACTGGGATTCATCAGAATTCAACAACACACAATCTGTGTGGTTTATCCCTGTTTAGAAAGCCATGAGAAGATCACACCTGAACCACAAACAGTTAAAAATCAGATCTTTTGTTTTAGATTTTTTTGGCCTGAATCAGAAGAAAGAACATCCAAAGAAAGATTTTCTGACCTCCTCCTCCTCTGGCCGAACGATGTCATAAAAACGAGACAGGACAGCGCACAGCTCCTCCTGCTCGGCCCGCTCCCTGGCCAAAGCATCATCAAGGCGAGACACTTGACCGGTAGATAACGGCTCTGAGGGTTCCAACATGATCGGGCTGTCAATCAGCCCCAGGAGGTCAGAATACGCCTGCTGGCAGAGTGACTCGGCGTAGCCCCGCCTCCTGGCTGTCGTGTAACCGTGGCGACGGTCACATTCTGTGGTGGTGGTGTAGACTAGAAGCTGGCGGGAAGTGATGAAGCCAGGGAGGAAGTTGTCACACAGCTGGGACAATAAGTGTCCATCAGTGGGCTTCATCATTACAGGGTCCTGGTCAGGAGTAGCACACTGAAAATGTAGGACAGGGGAGAGGAAATCATTTAATATATTTTACTTTTTTTTTCTCATTTTCTGCGGCACTTTTTGCTGCAATCTGCATCTGGAATCCATGGAATATGTATTTCTATTCTATTTAAAGTGAACAATGACTCATATAAAATGTAAAATTCATGGTTTTGACTGGAGATTCATGTCTTCACCAAGTTCACCAATGGCCTTATGCATGATCAGGGAATGGAAGGTACATAGGTATAGGTTATAATATGAGTCCTAATTCTCATGAACAAATGATGGACAACTTTTACCTCCGGCTGTGGATGCTGCTGCGGCGGTTGTGAGTTCATCTGTTCCTTCTCCTCTCTCTGGCCTTTTGCGTTGATGATCTTGTGAACATAGACCAGGCAGCGTCTGATGATGTCATTACGTGGACGGTTCTCCAGAGCGAATCGCAGATCTGCATCGAGGGCTGGAGAGGAATAGTAAGGCACACGTTCAGTTGTACTTCTGCATAGAGTATGTGCACATGTACACACACACACACACACACACACTCACACACACTATGGCTCACCTGATCTGTAGTAGCTGTGGGCTCTCTCTGGGGTCATAAAACCTTCCCGGACACACAGACTCACAGCGGTCTGAAACACCTTCCTCAACTCTTCTTCTTTGTCCTGCATCTTGCTCTCCTCTTCCTCCTTCACCTCTACCTGCTGAAGTAGAAAAATCAGTCAAATATTTAGATAACTGCGCCACAATGAAATAAGAGGGGTGATTCATATTCAGAAAATGAACATATATAAATTTTTAGGGCAAATAATGTGTAAAATATCAACACTTACAATATGGAAATACGGGGTTAATTGATATGGAAAGAAAAACTCATAGAAAGCTTTATTCATATAGAACATTTTATTTCAAGCCCAAGCTTTCACTCTCTTCCTCATTTCTATTCATAAATATTTATTCTCATCATTTCACTGAATAACAGTAGGCTATTGCATATATATGTCAAAAATCTGATGACTTCCTACTCACATTAAATTACCTGCTATATTCAGGGCTAGATTTAAACGTACTCCCAGCTTATGAAATGTCTTTCCCTCAATGACAGAATCTTGAATGGTGATTTCAAATTCAGCGAATGAACAAATCAGTCAGTCTAGCACCTGATTGTAAGGTTCAGTGTGATCACCTGGGGGCAGCTGGTGTGTGTTTGCAGGCAGAAGGAGGGAGGCAGGGTGTTCTCGTCCCTCAGGTAAGCCCTCTCCAGCAGCCGGGTGCTGACCCCGGCCCGCTGGCTCTCCTGCAGCAGCAGCTGGTACTCCGACACCTCCACCTGGCCCGGCAGGCCGGCCGTGCCGTACTGATGGCCTACCAGAGCCTGCAGCACCACCGTGTGGACACAGGAGGAACGGCAGTACCGGATGTGTCATAGGTGTTCAGAAATTCATATACCTTGGGAGCTTACAGTTTGGAGACAGTTTTGGAGCTTACAGTTTGGATTTTTCAGCAACTAAAACAAAAAAAAGCCTTGTTTTAGCTTGATCACAATGCCTTTTTGACTTTATCCTGTGGATTTTCTTTTGGTTTAATAAGCCCAAGAGGTCAGAGAATTTTTCTCAACCCTCTGAGGAGAATGTAATCCTTCAACTGAAGTGAAAATCACCAAAATTGGAGTTACATGGTTTTGGAGAGGTTACAGGACAACAGTGCTATGTTTTTTTACTTTGCATGAGTATACAACTTTGCTTTAGTATACAACTTGATCAGGTATATTGGATGGGTCAGTTGGGCAAAGTTGCGGGATGTAACACAATAGGTCGTACTGGCCCTAATTTAATATCAGCCAATTGTAGTCTTGTATATAGAACACCCTATCCACATATGACATTATGATTTAATTGAATATTTGTAACCACTAGGAGAGGCTCAGTGAAGCCCCTCTGTGCCCCTGCTGCTCCAGAGGCAGACTGTACTATAGTCATGATTACATTCATCATGATTATTTATTTACCAGTAAGAAGGGTCCAGCGGAGCTCTCTCTGCATTCTTCTATCAGCTGCTGTCTGGTCTTTTGGTCCGGCCACCGACTGGGATCACTGGATTCATATGGGTCTATCAACTATGAACACACACACACACACACACACGCACACTTAAACACACATATCACATAATGGTTGAAAACAATGCAGAGCAGAGATGATTGATGATTCAAGTGAAAAGCACACAGAGAGGTGTAATAACAATTGGCCCAGTGGCGGCTCACTAACGTATCAAGTTCTCCCATTGTACTAACGACGTGTGGTGCTGAATAGAGATGGCTGATGGGACACAGGGATGGTTGAATTGCCTCGAGGTGATATAGTACACACACACACACACACACACACAGACACGCTCACAGAGAGTCACTTAACAGCTGCTCATCTTTTTATCTTTGCTCTTTGTTTTTGAAATTTAATTAGGCAAGGTTGCCTAGAAGTGATTGCACTTTTACAGCAATGGCCTGGGGGGAAGTTGTGGGGGATTAGGGGACACACACACACACACACACACACACACACACACACACACACACCCAGAAGCTACTCACTTACATCTTCCACTATTGGCCAGTGAACAACTTTAGTTAGGGGTCTTAGTGACTTGTTCAAGGGCACAGGAGCACCGCAATTTACCTTGGGCAAAAAAGCCTCTATGAATCAGTCTGTATGCTTTAATGCTTTAATAGAGATTAATGTAAAGATCCGCTTTTTTTTTCAGACGTTTTATGAACAAAAGATGTACAAAAGTGAATTTGAGTTTCCCCTTAAATTTCCTCTCTTAATTCTCCTCTTAAATAGCTGCTTATATTGAGTGGAATATTCAAACCCAAGATGCCATTTTTTTATGGCTGCACCATTACAACAAATGAAAAAAATCTATATATTTGTGCACCATTTTATACACATGACCCTGTAATTCAGCATGACATATTTGGTATCTGTGGAAACCTTGTGGATCTTGACTAGAATTTAAAATAAAGTTCTGTGGGTTTGAAAAAAGCTTGGCCGTGAAACGTGTTTGGAACGATGGTCCTGCATGAGGAACCTTAAGTGGTTTTAAAAAGCAGCAGACGTTTCAGTCCTTAGACGATCATCACTGCTACTGACAAGAATATTCTCCAAGAGCAAATATAGGTTAGGAGACAAAGAAAGGTGCAACCATATTGTTCAGGGACACACCACTGATGCTTATAGTGCAGGGAGAGAGCAACGTCACACAGATTTGATTTGAACTTCCAATCACAAGTGTACTTCTCTGACCTCACCATTACCTTAATGATAGAATAACAACCTTCCTCCTCTACCTTTCCTTTCCAGTGGAACTTAACTAAACATTACTCCACTGTGACAGCCATTAACAGCAGTTAGGACAATAGTTATGTTGTTTTTCATACAGTGGCATCCAAGCCACTGTCCCTGCACCCTGCATTAATAGTGCAGGTCTCTCCAGGCAATTTGTGTTCATGGTGTAGCAAGTGCAGAAAAGATGTCAAAACTTAAGCAGTGTCTTGTCAGCTGCCTAGCTCTTGCTGCTGGCACACACACACACACACACACACACACACACACACACTTGTACGATGACTACATCTATCACTGACATCGGTCTTCTCCACTGAGAGGTGTCACAAGAGAAAAATCCAAGAATATAGTTTTCTAAAAGTGAAGTGTGTGTGGACTCACCCTGATGTCCAGTCCCAGAGTGTGTCTGCAGTGCTGTCTGAGTCTGGGGAACACACTCTCTCTCAGAGCCCTGCGCTCCACCACAGAGTCTGTAGGGCACACACACACACACACACACACACACACACACACACACACACACACACACACACACACAGACACACACGTCATACCTCTATTCCACGAAGCACTGAGAGCTCACAAAACACTACCAAAGAGCACACAAACAGACATACATTACTTACTTTTTACATTTTGGGAATTTAGCTGATACTTTTTATAAATATTCTGATGAATGATGTACCTACCCTCTGGGTTGGAGCACAGATAGAGTTTCACACAGGAAGAGCTGCAGCTGGAATCCGACGGAGACCGGTCCATTTGTCCCCCTCTGCAGTGCAAGCCTAATTAATAAATATGGTTGA
The DNA here is from genome assembly GCF_048128805.1 of Centroberyx gerrardi. Taxonomy (NCBI): domain Eukaryota; kingdom Metazoa; phylum Chordata; class Actinopteri; order Beryciformes; family Berycidae; genus Centroberyx; species Centroberyx gerrardi. The sequence continues at coordinate 16,425,745 of NC_136002.1, read as the reverse complement.
AAAAATCATTTAAAAACAGGTTTGATATGGAGGTATTAAAGACCCCAAATCAGAAGTTCACAGCTGTGCCTTTTGGCTTGTTTTTTGAAGCTAAATACATATTACATTGCAGTTAAGACTAAAGCAAAAAGGTCAGCCTTGGTCCAGTGTACCAATACTAAAACTCAAGTCAAAATCTTTTCCAAATATGCCAAAATACAACAGTTAAATGCTTTAGATCAATGGAGTCAATGGAGAGTTGACTGCCTTTCCTCTGTGCTGCTTTCCCTCCTTTCCTCCCTGTTGCAGTCAGGAAATTCTGGCCTCGGGTGTTTATTATATGTGTTATCATGATCACACCCACTTCTCAGTGACTGGAACATCTACACAACACACACACACACACACACACACACACACACACAGTCAATTAGACTAATACTCAAGTGTGTACATACACAAACATAATATATGGATACAGGCAAACACACATAATTAGATATTAGATATAAGAAGGCAGAGCAATACACACACCAGTGCAGATACACACGCACACACACACACACACAATGAACAAAAACCCAGAACATAACAGGCAAATAACTTTTCCATATTTTTTATTAATTAACATTTGTACACAATAAATACAAACTTTGTTTTTTACAGCCAATATTAATATGCAGAAATAATTTTGCACCTGTTCTCATTATTGTCACCATGGCAACAGTCTGTGAAGAGAGAGAAGGCCAGTTGTTCCACCGCATCTTTTATAATAGCAGCTGTGCAACTTCTCCAAACCAAAGGATGAAAAATATAGAATTATATAATATATAAAAAAAACAAAAACAAGCTCAAACCAAACAGTAAAACACTGAACTGGACCAAAGGGACTGTTAAAAAGGGGAAGTGATCGAGTTGTAAGTGGCAAGAGAGAGTGTAACTAACCGGCAACAAAAGTCATAAAACTTATATTTGATAGATGGATTGATTGAGCGTTGGCTTCTTTGTGATGGGAAGTACTGCAGGACAGTGCTGTAAACCATAAACTTCAAAACAAGTTTGAAAACCATTGTAAATAAGATCTCAGTGAGATCAAGGAGAGGCTGCTGTTCAAGTTGCCTAGACCGCACTGTCAAAAGTCATGCTAGTTCCTATAACAGAACAGAGGAGCAGAAATTTGGATCCACTTTTTAACCAATTCCAGCATGCTTAATTGTGTTTGTTGTGGTTGTTACACAAAACATTATGTTGCATACACAATATATCACATGAGATTAACTTAAAAAGCTGATGCAAACAACTGCTTCTTTTTATTTTTTAGATTTTGCTAGCATCACTTTTCTCAGTCTGACACCAGTCAGCTTCCCTCGCCAAGAGGCCGGAGGGAAACACATACATTTGATCCCAGATCAGGACTTCGGAGGGCAACTCGTATCTCTGCCATCAAGAAGACTAGTGTGCACAGGTGAGGGCAGACCAAACGAGTCAAACCCAGATCTGACCATGTATCCTCCTCTCTCCTGTAACAATCACTCTGACACACGCAAACAGCCAGGCCAAAATCCACATTCTCTCCATGTCTTCATTCAAACATCCTTTACTGGATTCAGATTTTTTTTTTGTCTTTATAAGTTAAGGAAAACATCAAGTTACAATGTCCACCTTCATCTCTCCATCTCTTTGGAAGAGCGGAGATTAAAAAAAACAAAAAACAGGTATCAGTCACACTGAAACAAAGAGGATCCACTACAGAATTAGAATGAGTAGAACTACTCTGAACTGGATGAATCAAATTGCCATGATCCAACAGTAAGAGTCCTTTCTATTCATTCTAATACTCAGTGAGGGTAAAGTATCAAGGGGGCATACTGCTACTTTCTGGGGAAGGTAAAAATAAATAAAAGTGCTACGTTGCCCTTTAGGCAAGGTGTTACAAAAGGCTTGAAGGGTTTCTGGGGAAGAATTTATATTTACTTTGAGTAAAAACACAGTTGCATCATTGAATGTCCTTTGCTCGGTCTGTCCATTTAGCATGATGAAAAATGTGACTGGGGATTTTGATACAACTTCAAATTTCTATACACCTCTCATTTTCTTTATTTATTTCACCTGTCATGAATTAAGGTTGAAATGTAAAACACAACGAAACGATAGAGACATGATATTAGATTGGAAATGTCATAGGTTCATTTGTTTGTATAGACGGCGTTTTCTCTGCTGTGTTAATGGTGGAGATGCTTGAAGAGATGCTTGGCAGGGCAAACAGAGAAGAACGAGAACTGCAAATACGATGCTAAATGTCAGCTAAATGAGGGTGCATGTTGTAGATGAACTGATAGAAGATCAATGTGAGAGGAGATGTGATCAGTAGGGATAAAAAGCCCCATCATTTCATTCTGTCATTAATAAAAAACAACAATGATCCTGACCCCACTTTCTTCGTTCAGTTCTTTGTCACCATTTAGAAGATCCAGACAATTTCAGTGCGTTAGAAAGCACTGCCCGCCTCTTTCAGAGCTAAACATTAGTGATACGGACCACAGAATGAGAAGCACAGAGAAGATATAGCAGTGTGTGTGTGTGTGTGTAATAGTATGCATGTGTACATGTTAACCACTGATTCACACAGACCGCCAATGGACAGAACAGACCGTTTGAGAAAAAGAGGGAGAGGAAGGAGAGGAGGGATGGGAAGAGAGGAGGAGAAAGAGCAGAGCAGAGCGCCTGGGGAGGATCCAGCCTCCCCTTCCTCTCTCTCTCTAACTCTCTCGCTCTCTTTCTTTCAGTCTCTCTTCCCCTCTCTCCTTCCGTCTCTCCGCGCCTTCCCGCTGTATTTACAATGCCCTTTCAGTATATGATGAGGATAAAACTTCCACTACATATCAAACAGGTATTCCATTCAGCTGGGTTAGTCTATATGAAACGCTGCGCATAACATTCCTATGACAACAGTAATGTACTGTACTAATACACATTGAATACGTATGATGATAGGACTATATATGGCAAGGAAAGGGCAGGGAGGGGGGGTTGGGGGGGTGTAACCCTGCGCCCGCACACCACCCACTTTCTCCCTCCACTTACTGAACCCTCAACTTCACTCCAAAATATGAGGAGCTTGGCAAGTATTTTTTCTCCACCTATATAGCCTTATAAAGCTTACTTTTCTCTCGCTTCATGATTATTTATTAACAAGTGAGTGAAACACTTTTCTTCTTTCTTGGAAGAAGCGCGATTATCCGCCAGTGCGGTGAGATAATTTGTCTTTAAAAAACTTGCCAAACCCCTCATTACTTTGCAGTGCTCCTCTTCCTTCACACTCCTCCCCTCCCCAAACATTCCTCCTCCTCCTCTTCCTCCTCCTCTTCGTTGTCCTCCAGCTGAATTCCTTCATTCAAGATGGCTGCCAGATGAGGCGAGGTTTTAAGGCAAGAAGGGAAGGGCGGGGAAGGGCAGAGGAGGGTGGTGGTGGTGGTGGGGGGGGGGTGGCTACTGCTGCACTCCTCATTCTTTAGGAGGCTAATACGGAGATTATTTAATTGGATACTCTTGTCTTTATCCCTTCTCCCTCCTCTCTTCCTCAACTTGAGGAGGAGAGAAGATGCGGAGAGGCTGAGGGTTGACGCGGTTATCGGAGCTGAGTTCAGTTCAGACCACTTTATTTAAGCTCAGTTCAGTTCAGAGCAGTTCAGTTCACTTCCCCAGCCTGTAGGGTACGTCTGCCCGTCTGCCATCTGTTTTTTTTCCCCTGTCTCTATAATTGCCTGCCAGCTCGTCTGTCTGTCACACCAGTGTGATCTCCACCTCCTCCGTCTTGTCGCTCTTCTCCTGCTGTCTGCGGGGGTGCTGTTTGGGCGGAGGGGGGGCCGCACGCACCTGCAGGGGTAAAAGAAATTAGGTATCAAAGGCAAGAAAAAGGCAAAGAGAGAAGCAAAAGAAAGAAGACTATTCTAAAGGTAATAACAGCATTATCTTCGTAAGATTTCATATTGTTGCTGCTGGACAAAAACCTTATATCCTTCCTCAAGGAATTTTTACTTTCCAATTGAATCCCATGTATTTTTTAAATTAGAGAATGTGCTTTGAATACGATTCATATTTACAATTCATTCAGATAGATGCAATGTTTCCATTTAAGTAAAAAATGAAAAACACCAAAGTTGGAGTTGAAGGATTTTCCCATAATAGCTCTAATACATAACACTAAAAACAAACCCAGATGGCTGTACTGAATAAGTTGCTCCTTAAAATAAAAAATCTGCTAAACAAAAATGAAGATTGCTCCTCTACCCTCAGATGTAGGTGATCTGTTATCCACCAAATAATCTTGGCAAAACACTACACTGAGAGCAGCACAATTTGTTGAAATGAAGTATTTTCAAATATAATAGTCCAAAATACATAGCTATGAGCAAGATGTTCTTTCTACTGAGAAATATCTGTCCCGAGGTGAAAACTGTTCCCAGAGTACATAATGGTTAAAGATAGATAACCTTACAATGAACAGGTATTTTGTTTGTATCCAAATATAAAATAATACATTTTCACAGAATATATTGTGACACCAAAAGACTGCAGTATGCATCACAGAGCTGAAAAGTCTGTTTTAATCTGACATGGCCAACTGGGTGACAAAAGTCAGATCAATGTGAATGTAATAATTTGTTCTTATCTATTTAACCTCTTATCTCTGATAAAGGCACAAGTAGCCTAATCTAAAATGTAATCTGTCAGACACATTGGCTCTAACTCTAACATTACAGATAATGTGACAAACGTGTGTCCAGTATTGTATATTGAATCAAATTGTCACTCATCACACATCATCATTACACCTTTGGGACACCTAAGATTCAGAGAACTGACCTTATATGAGTGACAGAACTTTAACTTAACTAGTGGTCAAAAATAAACCACAGTGACAGATACAGAAGAAAGTTGATTATTGACCTAATAACCTTGACAACACACAAGACAAAAGCTAATTTTATACTGACGGGCCGTAGTTTGCCAGGGCCTCCCTCAGGGGTGAATCGAGGTGGCTGGGGAAAGCCTGGAGACACTGGACTCCTACCAGAGCTATGATCTAGAGAGAGAGAGAGAGAGAGAGAGAGAGAGAGAGAGAGAGAAGGAGAGAGAGAAAGAGAGAGAGAGAGAGAGGGAGGGAGAGAGAGAGAGATGGAGAGAGAGAGAGAGAGAGAGAGAGAGAGAGGGAGAGAGAGATGGAGAGAGAGAGAGAGAGAGAGGGAGGGAGAGAGAGAGAGAGAGAGGGAGAGAGAGAGAGAGAGAGGGAGGGAGAGAGAGAGATGGAGAGAGAGGGAGAGAGAGAGAGAGAGAGAGAGAGGGAGGGAGGGAGAGAGAGAGAGGGAGAGAGAGAGAGATTTCTAATTAAGAAAAGCAACAGCAGAAAGCAATAATGATCATTCTAAATTATCTAATGAATCATTAAAATCAACATGAATCATTTCTGAGTGTGTGTGTGTGTGTGTGTGTGTATGCGTGTGTGCCCGTACTTGTCTTATTGTGGGTGGCAGGCGGTCCCTTGTGTGCGGGGGCGGGCAGCGGAGGCTTGTGCTCCCCGTTGAGCGCGGTGGAGGGGGAGCGGGGGAGAGGAGGCGGCGTGGAGGTCTCCGGGCTGGTGAAAGGGCTGATGGGAGGTTGGTCATACAGGGGAAGAGGCGGCAGAGAGGACGGCAACTTCTGAGACGGAGAGATCTAGACAGAGAGAGAGAAAGAGAGAGAAATACAGGGAGAGAGAGTGAGAATGTTGGTTGTTTGTATTTTGACACTTTGGCAAAATTGTCTTCCCATGTTCATGCCAATAAAACACTTGAGGGAGGGGGAGAAGATATAATAAAGATATAAAAACATCAAAAAGAAGAATACATATACATGGCCTTGGGGTTTAACATGTTGCCAGTTCAACATTTTAAAGTGTGCATGGCTGGAGGCATGGCCAGAACGGCCCAGCCATCACTACTACGGACACAACGATGCAGGTTTTCTCCAAACTTTCCCCACAAATGACTTGAGAGACGCAAGTGTGTGCTGTGCTATGGTGTGTGTTATGTCTAGAGGGTTGTGGGCAGGGAGGGGCTGCATCCTTCCTGTCGCTGAACCTCTATTAGAGTGGCACTCAGCGCCACAGATAAGAGCTCTCTCTCTGTGATTGTAGTCCAGGATTTTATCAGAGCGCAGCAGGAACACTGTGGCTCTGATCCACTGTTTGTCTTCTCTGCCCTGCTGATAGATCGACTGGACAACAGGCAGGAAGGGAGGGGAGAGGGAAGGGGCAGAGGGGAGGAACACAGAGAGAGAGAGAGAGAGAGGAAGAGAGTGGTACAATGGACTGCACAGACTGATTGGACAAAAGTCCCGGCTTGGCTGGAGGGAGAGAGGCAGCGGAAAAGTGGATTGTATGTGTGTGTTACTTGAGTGTGAGTGTGTTTGTTGTCTCCATTTTAAGTCTGCTCCAATGCGTGGTAGAGCTGGTGGAGTTGTACCATTCAGGTCTTGCGCCCAGAAGAGTGTGTGTGTGTGTGTGTGTGTGTGTCACCATACCTGCATGTCGGTGGCCCCTCCTCCGCTGTTCTCCCCGTTCTCGGTGAGGTCTTCCACCAGCACGGAGGGGAACACCCCCACCCGTCCGTTAAGCTCCCCCTCCCAGAAGCCGTCGTCCGTCTGCGTGTCGCGACTCAGCAGCCGGATCACCGCTCCCTCCACAAAGGACAGTTCCTCATCCGCCTGGCCCTCGTAATCATATAGAGCTCGGACATACACCACTGGAGAGAGAGGGAGGGAGGGAGAGAAAGACAGAGAGGGAGAGAGAGACAGGAAGAGAGAGTCATAAGAGACGCAGAGGGAATAATTATTATTAGGGAAATACAGTTCGTTGTCTGCCTGGCTCTCACAGTCATATAGAGCAAGGGCCTATACCACTAGAGAGAGGGAGGGATAGAGGGAGGGAGACGAAGTGAGAGAGAGAGAGAGAAATAATTATACTGATAATTACGTGACAGTATTTCCACACCTGCCTGATCCCCATACTAATAGTCAGGTAGAGCACAGACATATAGCACTAGAAAGAGGGAGGGTGAGACGAGAGAGAGACAGAGAGAGAGAGAGAGAGAGGAGGGGGAGTGAGAAAAAGAGGGGAGGATAGAGTTGGAATGGGGAGAGGTAAGGGAGAGAAAGAGCAAGAGCGAGAAAGGGAAAATTACTGCTGCAGATTTGAGGTGCTTAGGCTTTTCTATATAACTTTATTTGGCATATGATTCAAAATGATATTGTGGGCCGATGCAAATTCTCCTCTATGCTGGCATTTAGAGACACCTTCAGCACCCAACCTATATATTTAGATCCTACCCATAGTGACGCAGAAACAAGAATGGGCAAAAAGACACAAAATGACAAAGCTCAACTCTTGCCCATTTTAATAAACCCTGGTCTGCAATTTCAACCGATGACTTTGTGTGCTCTTTGGTCCGCTACACAACGGTCTTACTTTGGTTTCTGCTCCAGGGAGGCACACTAAGGTAGCGAATGGCCTATTTCTTTATTTGATGGCGGAAATGAAATAATAATGTCTGAATATAAATGGGCAAAAAAGAAACCAGGAGGGACGAAGCTTATGAAACCTTACCTAGGACTAGGAATGGGCTTTTTATTGAACTCTGCTTTTATTGAACTGCGGGTCATAACTCTCCTCTGTTTTGGCTTTTATTTTTGTGCTGGTTATTATATCATTAAAATATTTTTATATACCTTGCCTTACCCAGGTAGGCAGACTGCACACACTTGCTCTTTTTAATAGCATCCTGCTTAGTACAACCACTGTTATTGTTTTGGCCACTGAGCAACTCCACTGGAGCAGTTTAAAGGGAAATGACTCGCTCAACGAAACATCATAACCAAATTATGGAAAGACACAAATCTGTCTAAATCAATACATATCAGCTACCTTGTTTAAATTTAGCCCCTAGGGTGCTGCTTAAGAATGAAATACAGTTACTAAGGTTAACTCAAGGCTAACTCAAAACTAGGAATAATACAGACAAATGTTGCCAGTGTGTAGACTCATTGTGTGTGTGTGTGTGTGTGTGTGTGTGTGTGTCTGGGTCCTTACTGTTTGTGTCTCCGTTGATGCAGCCTATGTGCAGCTCCGGCTCGGTTGAATTGGACGAGGTGTGTGATCGAGCGTCGAGCGCAGCCAGAGACTGGAGCATGCTCAGTAGGCTGTTGGAGGTTGGGAACTGCAGGTATTTCTCTGGGACATAGCCCACTTGACCTGTCTTATTGCGAGCCTGGGAAACACACACACACACACACACACAGGAAAGCAGAAATGAACACATTGATGAGTACACACATGAAAATGCACAAATATGCACATGACAGGATGCAGAAAAATGCAGACTAAGACATACAAGAATGTGAACACACAAAGAGAGTGAAGGTAATACACAGTGGTGACAGACTGAGTGTTTAGAGTTGGTGGGATTACGATTCTTTTGCTGTGACTGTAAACATGCTGCATGTCTGTGTGATTGCCATGGGTACGCCTGTGTGTGTGTATGTGTGTTTGTGTACCTTGACCCAGTCCTCCATGTCTCCATCCTCAATGACCTCCAACATCTCCTTTTCGTCTATAGTCAACTCATCTGGCTGAGAGGCCTGACAGAGAGACAGACAGACAGACAGAGAGAGAGAGAGAGAGAGCGAGTCAAACCTAAACCAAAAAACATCACATTGTCCTGACTCCTAAAACCTTCCATCTGCAGTTTTTTTTCTGTAGTTGACAGAAGAGATTCACCCCCACATACAGTATAGTAGAAATATTCCATAAACCTGGGACCAAGCCAAATCATGAATGATGCATTTTAAATAACAAAATGTCATGGTCATCCAGGGCAAAATCCACCAGTATTTCTCAGTTCATGTAAATACAACTTCGACATTATGTAACTTTGCTTGTCCTGGTGTGTAGATGCATGAGTGTGTGTGTGTGTGTGTGTGAGTGTGTGAGTGTGTGAGTGTGTGCATGCGCTACCTTGTAGGTGAGCAGGTAGCTGTAAATATTTAATATGTGTAGGTGTGTGAGTTACCTTATAGTAGAAGAAGAATATTCAGGTGAGCAGGTAGTGTGTGGGTGTATTACGTTGTGGGTAAGCAGGTAGCTGCAGAAGGTAAATTTGTGTGTGTGTGTGCGTGTGTGCGTGTGTGTGTGTGTGCAAATGCATTACCTTGTATGAGTAGAGGACCTTGCAGGTGAGTGGGTAGTTACGGAGCGTTCCAGAAGGGCTAGAACTGCTATCGTCAAAAACCTCCATGTTCTCTTCACACTCCTCACCCTCCTCGCGCTCCAAGTCCACTGTGCCCTGTAAAACACACACACACACACACGCACATACACACACACACACACACACACACACACACACACACACACACACACACACACACATTCAAAACAAAACACAGATAAAGTCAAAACGACTGATAGCTCCAAGGACAGAGTAAAAAATGCTCTTGTGCTCCCAGATCCAAACAGTTCCTGTATTAAACAACTTCCAAAAACAGTTTCTGCATGAATCCAATTGAGCATTGAACACTTGGTGCCAGAAGATTTTTGCCATTTTTTTTTCACTAACTTTTGCTAAGTTTTGCTGGATAATTCAATTTTGGTCACGACTTTTTCCACAATTTGCCGTTAGCAGACAATACACCGCATCGTTAAATTTGATATAAAGATCTCATTTTCACACAACCTTCTGGCTCCAAGTCTTGATGTCCCAAGGTGCTGTCCAGCTCTGTGACTTGTTATCCGCTTGTCTGTCTATCTCTGTCTGTTTGGACTAGTTTCTCTCCCTTTAACCTGTTCACCACCTCTGTCTTTTACACTTTCTCACTGTGCTAGTGTCCCAACTTTGCACCCGTTGCTCTCAGTGCTTTTGTTCAGCTGCTGCGAGATCTGTCCATCTAAAAGAGACTGATATACCGCTCTGTCTCTCTCTCTGTGTCTGCCTCTCTGTTGGTGAAAAACATTTAGATACAGGTATAAAGGGACTAACGTTTCATATGGTCTGGCCCCTCCCTCTTCTGTCCCCTGGGAATTTCACTGGCTTATATGAAGGTCATGTGATCCAGCTAGTAGAAAGATCCATGAGACACAGCAAGCTGACCTGGCCGGAACAATACTCTGTGTGTGTGTGTATGTGTGTGTGTGCGTGTGTTTGCCTGTGTGCATATGCGCGTGCGTGTGTTTATTCGTTTCCAAGTCATTGTGTTGAGTCATCAGATTTCTGTTGACACAGTAAACTCTACACCAGTGCAGAAAAACAGGTGCGTGAGTGTGTGTGTATGTGTATGTGTGTGTGTGTGTGTATGTGAGAGAGTTAAAAACTTCTCCTCCCTAGTTGATCTCCTATAGGACCTACTCTCTATGGAAGTAGTGCCTTGAGGCGTTGCCTTATTAAGGCTAACACACTCTTATCTAGGCTCTCCACTGGGTATATTCACAAAAGAGCCTGACTTTTAAATGGCATAGACCCTTTTTTCCCCTTTCTCGAAAATGTCTTCCCTCTCCTAACTAATTTTTTCCCCCATTGTTTACAAGCATTACAGATGTAAATGCACTTTTTTGATTATCTTGCAAAATCTCAAAAATTATACTTAGCTGTCAGTACTGTTAGTCATTGTATTTAAAGTTCTGCAAATTAATTTAATCTCCAATTCTATATTCTGGGGTTTAGTGGTGAGGCTGCATTTTTGTTTGTTGTGTTAAGGCGCTCCTATCTTCTTCACTGGAATGATTTAAGGGAACGTTGCTGAGTCTCAGGGCCAAGTGCATTCCATCCCAGGCCTGAGTGAAATGACCAGCATGTATTTTCTGTAATAACCCAATAAAATATCACCAAAAAATGCATCACCATCTGCGCGTCTCTTTTGTCCACCATTGTAGCTGCCGATGCGAGCCAGCGGGAAGCTTTATTGGTCCGGGAGGTAATAACTGTTAAAGTGATATTGTAATGAAGGCGGCGCCTGCCTCAGGGACTTGAGGGTTCGTTGCTTACAGTATTTCACAGTCGTATTAATAAAGTTGAGTGGAATGAAGAAAGGGCCGAGGGGAGCGCTTTCTCCCTCTCCTCATTGTTTTTCTGTCACCTCTGTAGCTCTCCCTCCTCCGCAGACTGCTATGCACAATCCATCCATCCTCCCCTCTCTCTCTTTTCCTATCTGTCACTTCTTTACCTCTTCCTCATCAGCAGATTGCTGTTAACAATCCCTCCTGCTGTCTTTCTATCTTTCTCTCCCTCTTTTTTCCTCTCCTTTTTCTGCACCTTGTTATTATAAGCCTTCACTTTCCTTCCCCTCTCTTATGTACTTATACTTTCTCGGCAGTTATTCCCAAACCCCCCTCTCTCTCTCTCACCTCTGCATCCAATTTTACTTCAACATTATCACTCTCGCGCTTCTCCCCCTTCACCTCTCCCCTTGTTCTCTCCTCCTAATCACACCCCCTCTTCTCCTTCTCTTTTTCTCGGCTAACTCTCTCTCCTCCTTTCTCTCCCTCTTCAGTGATTGCCTCTCTCCCTCTCTCTCTTTCACTCTATCTGTCCAACTTCCCTCCACCCCTCCCTCCTTCTCTCTCTCTCTCTGTCCTCTCTTTCTCGCCCTACATTTCTCCCTCCACCTCTCTCCCTCTCTCTGGTGTTAGCGGTTAGCTGCAATATCATGTGAGCAGAATGTCAAGTGCTTCTGATGGAGCAGACTGTCTATGTTTAGTCCTGTTGACAGACACACACACGCCTCCCACACACATAGGCATGGGCACACACACACACACCTCCCCACATACCCAATAGTGATGTGGAAACTCACACACACATATGCACACACATGTACACACACACACACGCATGCACACACACGCAAATGCACACAAATATCCATGCCTGAAGTATGCATCCACTCTCTCTGCATACACACACACACACACACACACACACACACACACACACACACACACACACACACACACAGGATGAGATGATAAAGAAGGTCTCTCAGGCTTCAGATCTGTAATCAGCCAACCCCGCCATTAAACTTAGGGGTCTTGAAACTTAGGGTCATGAAGTAAAAAGTGCAACTTGCACAAAGGCTGCATCAGTATTCCAGGGGCAGTGGGGAGTCATAAGTGGTTGTAACTGGTGTGACAGACGATTAGCTAGCTGGGCTGGGGTCAATTAGCTTGCAATTCAAATCATTCAGGAAGTGATTTGCCAAGAGAACTTTCCTCGCTGGATGGTTTTCACATGCTATAATGAAATCATTAAGAATGAAAGCTCTATGATTACAAGTCAGTGCCTTGCAGTTTTAATTTACATTTTTGAACCCAATGAATTGAATGTAGGGCTCTTATAGTGCAAGAGGGAAAACTGTCGAGAAGAAAGTGACATCAAGGAGAGCCAGAAGCGGCTATATGACTCAGGTGCAGGGATATGTTTGGTCTGGTAAAGGGTTTTTTCATTTTAACTGGGGAAAACACGGCACCATGCATGCACCGCAACCACAGGCTTGTGCACTATTGATGTCCTGCGATGAAAATGTCCTCTGCTACTCTGCTACCTCTAGGTGTGAGGTTTGCACTTTCTGTCCAAGCCGCAAAGTCAAAAACTGCTGTAACTTTGAAAACTGATGATGACAAAAATGATTTATGTATTTAGCATTAGTGGTAAGTATTAAGCAAATTTAAGCTTAGGGTTTATGTTTAAAGGTTTGTTGTTAAGCAGTTGTGTCTGTGTTTTGAAACGTTATATCAACTTTGCTATTGTTAGAATGGACTACTTTTGTGAGAAAAGGACAAGTTCTGCTGTTACAGCTTGGCAAGAAAGCAACAACCAAGGTAGAGTGAGGGGAGGTGTCTCACCGAGAGTGAGGGATCATGGGAGGTGTAGTTGGCCCAGCGTTCATTCTCCAGCTCCTCCATCACCTGGAGCATGCACAGAGAGAGTGGGGGGTTTACACACATATTACCAACAAGCACACACACACACACACACACACACACACACACACACTGCAGTATCCAAACAGGCACTTGCACATGGAAGGAGGCACATACACACACACTCCCAGAGACAAATGTACGAACACACACGCACGGACGCATGGATTCAAAAATATGTATGCACATGTAAACCACTTTACACTTGCTTGCATGCATGGATGCATGGAGGTAAAAACAAGTCATGCAGGGAGGGGCTTACACATACATATAGGAGCAATAACTATCGAACACACAGACTAAACACACCTGGTTCATGGCACTCTTCAGCCAGGTATCCACAGCAACCCCCACTTGTCGCAGAAGGTCCAACCGAGCCTCAGCTTTCAACTTTATTGTCTGTGGAGAGAAGGAGCAAGGAAAATGAGAACATCAAATACATTACAGGCCTACACACTTTCTCTTATATCGGTCTTAAACTGGCATAAGCCACAGCTCAGTGGGTTCAGGGTAGTGGCAGGTTTTAATAAGCTTGTTTACTAGGGCTACGCTGGACTTAGTCAATATGGGCTCCCGGTTGGAAAAGTGTCAGAATCCCCGCTTTATATTGATTCAGCAGTGGTACCTGCCTTCTTTCCCAGCGCTTGAAAACCTGCCCTTCTGCTAGACAAATGTTAAGATGGATGAAATTATCCTTTAGCCATAATGCTGAACCAAAACAAACAGAGCGTAATAACAATGCAATTCGTCCATGTATCATGATATAAGCACCCAAATGAGAGTCATTTCTAAGCCACAAAGGGTTTCTTGAACTGATGCGGCGAACAGGACCTGGAGTGAGCCTGGGAGCCAGAGCCAAAATTACCACAAGCAGCCTATCTGTAGTCGTGGCATACCTCTCTCAATGCATACATTATATATATATTTTTTTTACTGTTTTTTAAGTAGTATTTCTTAGCCATCTTAATTAAGTCAAATATTCTCTGAAAGAACTTAGAATTCCGATGAGAGTTGGCTTTGCACCCAGAATGTTATGAATACATGACATGAATTTAGAGTTTTAAAGTCCCTTTATTTTCTTGTAATGAGCTGGGAAGAAAACAACTGGACTTGTTGAACGTGCTGTATTCTTTGTTAATCAGACAATATGCTGATGGAGATAGCCACCAGTCTAATCAGGGAAACCCCTGAGGTTTACACTCAGTCTGTCTCGTCTCCTCTTCTTTCTCTTTCATCTTCTATTTTTCCCCTGCATCCTCTCTCTCTCTCTTGCTGCCTCTCTCTGTTTTCATCACTCTTGTTTCATCACTCTCTTCTTTCCTTTTATCTGCCTTGTGCTGACAGAGCAGACTGATAGCTGATACATCCCTCCCACAGAGACATACAGACAGACAGTCAGACAAGAAGACACACAGACCGTCAAGACAGACAGCCCTGCTTTGATCAATAAAAACCTGAGTCCACTAAGTGCCGCATTTTTTTTTTCTTTTTAGTGAGCAGCGCTCAACAGATGCTTGAGGGAGGCACTAGCCTTGGCTTCTCTTGTTGCTATGGGACCATTAACATACTTGACTGAAGAGGGGAAAAGTTAAAATATTGGCCAACACATATTCAGTTGTCAGTGCTTTTGGGAACATGCAGCAGCATATCATCCTTCTGTTAAAATCAATGGGATAAGCAGCCAGTGCTGTCAATACAGGCCCCTGGTGGACAGACAGCCATACAGACAGACAGACAGACAGACAGTCCTGCTGGTTTGCTGTAATCAATAAAACAGACAGAACGGCAGACAGACAGAGAGGCAAACAGGACAGACAGGTAGACAGGTAGGTAGAAAATTCTGCTGCCTGGTTGTGATGAATAAGACGATGGTAGGTTGACATGTCAGACAGACAGGCAGACAGGTAGGTAGATATGACAGACAGATAGGTAGGTAAGCACACAGACAGGTAGGCTGACAGACAGTTAGGCTGCCTGGCTGTGATCACAAAAACATAAAGGCTGCCTTCCAGCACTAAAGAGGTGGATGAAATGGATGAAAGTGCTATTTCAACAAAAATGGGATTGTGCGGTCTTAACCATTAGCCCTCTTCCTTGAATATACAGTAAGAGGTTCAGTTAAACCCTAATGGATGTAAGACCAGTAAATGGTTGTAATCATGAGCTAGCGAGACTTGTATGAACAATCATGCTCGGCACTTAGCACAGCACATACAAGGAGCAATATGTACTAATGATTCCTTTGAATAAGTAGCTGGCTGTTTTAAAACCACATTTATAATACTAGTCCTGAACTTTTTACTTTACTGTGAAGGTGATGGAAACCTTGTGGTGTAGAAAATAAAACTTGTATCATCTCTTGAGGGAAACAGGCTTTGCACCAATTAATGATGTGAAAAAAAAATCAAACTGAATACTGCATAATGGAGAGAATCTATCTGTGTACCACATACAAATTCCAAGTAAAGCCTACATAGCCTTATTTGGCCCTGCAGTGAAAACCAAGCTATTAAAAATGCTCTGGTTTTTGACTAAAAATTGCATCTGCCTGTATCTGTGCATGTCCCATTTACCACAGGTATTAAAATGTCAATGCAGATAAAATGCTATCTAGACTGTGTGTAGATTAAACACCGAGCCACATTTGGTGAAAGGAAGTATAAATCTACTTGTGTGAAAGATAAAAACATTTCCCTAGCTAATATGTATTGGCAGCTTGGCAAATTTGAATTCCAATCCTTCTTAGATATATTTGTACTTGTGCATGTGAATGTGGCTGGGAACACAATCTAGTCTCAATCTAGATGCATCAGATTTTAATGCCAAGTTTTAATGGGACCAGATTGTCTGGTGGAGCCAGTTTGAGACCCGACTGCAACAGCTCATTAGTATGGAGACTGCAGCTCCTCTTGCCTCAACTATTCCCTCTCTCTCATCTTCTAGGAACTCATGATCAATACACTCAGAAACTGGAGAACAGTAGAGAGGAGGCTAATAACCGTCTAATTTTTATTTGGAGATTTCTGATGGAATTTCTGCTGTATAACATGATGTATGGCCGAGAGACACCAGACATATGGGAGAACTATAGCAGAACCACCTAAGCCTCTTTTTAAGCTCACTACTAGGTGAAGAGCTTCTATATGTAGGTTTGTCTGTAAGGAGGACATATTTTGGGGATAATGTTCATTGACTTCAATTAATTTTTGATGCTCATTCACCAGGGGCACAGGGCTAGCCAGGGGCACATTGTTGTATTATAGCTTATATTATTATTATCACTCACTTGTTCAAATTAATAAATAATGCATTTAATTGTGTGTTATTAACATTTTCAGTTGGCTTTTGCCCGGGCACGTACTTCTTGTTCATGCTGTGTTAAAGCAGCAACTAATCAAGAGAGTGGCATACACAGTCTCTGGTTTCAATATCAAAAGTCTTTGATCATGTACTCAAGTACTCAGGTACAGGCCATAAAATCAGACCAGCATCCGTAGAGAGCCCCGAATACATAACTCTACTGTTTCTTTCTGTGTTTTATTGATTTCAAATTCAAACAGAGGAAAGACAGAGAGCAGGAGGCGGAGAGAAAAAGGGGATTAACTGGGCTGAAGAGGCATCCTGAGGCTTGGAGGACTGGGGCGCTTACCATGAACTGGCAACATTATGGATTCAAACAAATGACACATATTCAATGTTATTCTCTTATTTTTAGACATTCACCCCCAGCTGCCATGAAATTTGACGTAAACACTGACATCCTGTGTAAGAAAACTCGCCAAATTTTCAAACTGATAAGACACTAACGACTCTGTTCTATAGAGCTTTCATTGAGTCTGTTGTTTATTTGTCTATTGTCTGCTGGCGTAGCAACCTGGGCATCAGGGAGAAGAATGACCTTGTAGGTGAAAGAATAGTTCAGTAGTCTAAAAGATTTATACAAAAAGCAGATTCTTAACAAAGCAAACACCATTATTTCAGACTGTGCTCATCCCCTCAACTCAGAGTTTAAGATACTACTCTCTCGTCTCTGGTTTAGTCCCTCATCCGCCACGAGGAATAGGTATAAGAACTACTTCATACCTGTTGTCATTAGAGCTTTAAATGCTCCCATATGGAGGAGGTAGTCATGGTGTTTCTGCTGGTGTTGGTGATGCTGATGATGCTGATTATGCTGATGATGATTGTACAGATAATAATGTCAATAATTATTGACACAGAGACAGTGTTGTTGACGATGATGTATATCATGTTGAAATTGTCGATGATGTATATTTATATTTACTGTACAGACTACGTGACTGCTTCAAGAAGTCATTATGGACACTGTCTATATATTGGTGTGAGTCACGTCTTACGTTTGTTTCTACATCTACTGTTTGCTCTTGGGTCGATGCGGAGTATGCTGTGATATTTATTCTTGCTGCAGCACTAGTTGCCCATTTGGGACAATAAAACTGACTTGAACTTGAACTTCTTTCAGTAATGTTGCTCCTTTCCCTTAATTTGTAACAACAAAGCAACAAATGTTGCAGGACAAGAGAGATTATTGAACTGGGGGTATATTCTCTTTGTCTTCTTAAATTACGTGCAAAAGATGGGCAATTCTCTCCAGGATAGTCTAACTTATAGCCAGCAGATAAGTGTGCTAGCTCTTTAAAGTTCTACATGATTCAAAACACTGACATTTATGCTTCCGGTGTCGTGTTTTTCATAAAAAATATGCCGATGGAGAGTTGTGAGGAAAAACATTGTAAGCTGGCTAAACCTGTGTACCTTGCTTCTAGATGCCCTGCAACTTAACATTGTTGATGGTAGTTTCAGATTGTTAAGAGTAGATTTTGCATCTACTCTATGCATCAATTTTGAAGTGTTGGCCTATCAATGTGTTTAGGTTGGCACAAGCATTTCAGGCTGTCACTGCTGAACACCTAAAACAATATATGAAGAATTAGTAAATGAGGATAGCTAGCAAGGCGAACAATGCTATCAATCTTTCTTATTGGCTGTTAGCAGCCCATTGTGCTTGAGCTGGCATTTCAAACAGACTGATATGCCAATAAAAAAACAAAAAACCCCCACTAAAATCCATATTTATTTTGGACGCATCAATGACTACTTAGCTGACGGAGCAGGCTACAAGAGTGAACTTGAACTTCTTTTCCCCCACTGACTACATTGGCTCACCGTGTGTCTACACACGTCTGAAACAATCTAGTCATAGAACTTACTTAAGCAAGAGTCTGTGTAAAAAAGTATATAAATATTAACAATAAGAAAACACAGATATTCACATTCAAAAGATATTTCCATTCAAACCAAGAGTCTGTGAGTAGACTCTACGTCAACTTGACTATATATTTCATTAGTGGCTTCATCATCTTCTGAGCTAATATTCAATGAGCCACTGAAACCAGAATGAGAAAAGCTATATGCAGCAAACAGTACACATCTTACTCAGCAAATTATGACGAAAATCAGTGACACTTGTCACTACTGGAGACATCATCAAAATTGTGCTGAGAACTTTGTAATCCTCACTTGTTGAAAAGTATGCTCAGCTTATTCTACACAATCACTACAACAAATATGATGTTGCCACTTCAGTCTCCAGTGATGAAAGGTGCCTCAGAAATATCTTTTAATCCATACAAGTGACAAATCTTCACTCCCACCATTCTCCATCCCAAATAGGCCTGCCATCATTTTCTTACAAGGAGGGTGGTGAAACGGATGCTGAAAAATGCTTGTGATTGGGAGCTGGAGCTTGTAAAAGGAAAGAATGGTGCCATCACCGTATCAGACAAATGCTGTAATAAAAACCTTGATAATGTATTTTATAATGCTTTATTCACTCTATAATTCTTTGAAAAGAGCTCCTACTGATGGACCCATTTGTACCAAATGGGCTCATTAAATATTCAACATCTTACTCAAGCTAATGTTGGCCTGGGAGAGCAAAGAATAGCAGAGAGACTAAGAGAGAGAGTGAGAGAGAGAGAGAGAGAGAGAGAGAGAAAGAAAGCTAGGGAGAAGGGTGGTGTGGTCACAGTTGGTATTCTCCTAGACTTGTTACATCTCTGTCAGATTCATACACTGTCCACTGATCTAATGTTGTTCTTCAAAGGTTATTTTGAGAAATGAAAATGGGTTTCTAATTATTCTGGAGAAACCAATATCAAAAGTTGTGTTGCCAAAATCGTTCTACAATGAAAGGTAGGCTGAAATATAAGTCACTTAAAAACAGTAAATTATATTAAATGAGCTTTCTTAATAGCTTGAAAAAAAATAGTTTTGGGGGAATAAGAAAAAAGGATTTGAAATAGCAATTACCCAGAGAGTAAAATTTGAAAATTGCAGGACTTCTGAAATTAAATGCTCTGACCAAAACAGACAGCAGAGGGTGCCAGATATTTGAGAGGCTCATGAGAAAGGTGCTGAGGAAGCAAAGAGGGATATCGAGACAGAAGTGTGAGCAGTGAGAGTGTGAGAGTGAGAGCAGCAGAGGGAGAGAGGGGGCGAGAGAGAGAGAGAGAGAGAGAGGCAGCATAAGGAGAAAGTGAGAGAGAAGAGAAAGAAAAAGAGGAAGAAGTTGAGACATAGTGGTACTACAGAGTTTTGAGACAGAACGGAGAGAAAGAGATGAGGTGAGGAGAAGATGCATTGATCTCATTCACAGCGTGACAGGCTGCATTTGAGACGATCAATACAAAGATAATAGATATCTCTACTCTGGGTAGCACCAGAGGTATGGAGGAGAGAGAGAGAGAGGAAGACGGGGAGAGAGGACAGGAGATGATGAGGAAGAGAGATATTGTCAGGTGGCAAGAGAGTGGGAGGAGAAGGAGTGAGAGAGAGACAGAGCTAAAGAGTGGGAAAAAAAAGAATGGCAATGAGGCTATTGGGTTGGATGGATTGCTGTATTGCCTATCACACACACGCATTGTCCACAAAGAGGAAACTATTCAAGTCTCTAAAAGCATGATCAAGCCTCTACAAGTGCAACAAAGCAAGGTACAGAAAGAGATAACTGGGCTCTGTGCATATGACTAAGTGAATAACTGCAACGATTTGTCAGTTTCTGCAATGTGGAATCGATCAATCCTGGGCCGTGTTTGTTAATCGCACTCGGATGCGTCAGTCCCGCTGATGAGCGGACTATACACCAACTGCCACTGTTTGCGTTCAAAATATTTACCAAACAATTAGTCACACCGCCCAAGCATTACGCAGAAGGAATATGACTGGGCTAAATGATATCTCCGCACTGTAACAGGGGTTTTGTTTGCTAGGCTGCATTTATATTCCAGGAGGAAGCGGTAGGATGAGCAACAACTTGATGCGTTGTTTTTATGGTGTGGTATGATGCTGCAGGAGAAATATTTATTCTGCCTTTCTCCCTCGAACACACTACTCTTTGTTTGCAGTGACTGCCCACTTCCAAACAACCATTCCCATCTATTTAAGTCTGTTTCTTGAAAGGTTGTAGGAAGACTCATTCTATTTTTTTTTTTTATTTCACCAATTTATACATGGATTGGACATAAGTGTGGTGTCCAAATTCAAATATCTTTCACCCCACAAAGAAAAATAGTAACAACAAAAGAGAGCAAAGCATATACTTTATCCTCTGATGAATAACTTTGTGATCAAATATAAATCTGGACAATGCAGTGGGGCTCTGAGAAAAAAAAAATGTTGGGAACCACAGACCTCAGCTTTGCGTATGTTTTCTTTGGTGTCCTCTATCTTCAGCTCCAGATCTGCTCTGCTCTGCTCCGTGGGGGGCAAACCATGGCTCTCACACTCCTCCAGGGACTGACCACAACACAAACACACACACATACACAAAGACCCAGGTACACACACACAAGGCAGTTAGAAGTTGTTTGTGTGTGTTGGCAACAATCTTCTGATTCATGTTGACATCCTTCTGTAATGAGTATTATTGTGATGCTAATTATTTGTGTGTGAATTTGTATGCGTGAGAGAATGCGTGAATTGCTATGAAACAAAGACTGAAATGTAACAGCGTGTGTGTCTGTGTATGCGTGTGTGTGTGTGTGTGTGTGTGTGTGTGTGTGTGTAAAGCTCACTCTCTTGTAGTGTATGATGTTCTTGTGTTCTCTGGCCACTCTGGTTGCCCATTTCCTGGCCTCCTTGTTCAGGCTGTGTTCCTCCGTCGTTCCCGTCTCTGACTCCAACTGACGACTCTAACACACACAAACGCACACACACACACATCACACAGGCATGGGTAAACACACACAAATGTACCCAGCCACACATGCAAGCATATGCATTTACACATACACACACAAGCACACACACGCACATAAGTACATTGTCAACAACACATGCACAATGTGTGTGATATGCAGAAGCTGTTAATTAAGCTAAAGAAAGAAAGTGTGAGACAGAAAGATTTTTTCCCCTCACATAATTAATACAGTGTGTGTTGCACAGCTCCATTGTTATCATCTTGGAACAAGTTGGGTGCTATTAAAACCACATGTGAGAGAGCGTGAGTGTGTTTGTGTGTGTGTGCCTGTATATGCACTACCAAGTGAGAGAGCATGAGGTGCATGGCAATGTGCCCTCCTCAATGTGAGTAAGTGTGTGTGTGTGTGTGTGTGTGTGTATACGTACAATAGCACATATGTGAGTCTTTGCAAGAATGTGCACGGCTTCCCAGTAAAGCACTCATCATCAATTACAACCATGTGGCCTTTTCTCTTCCTAGCTTCACGTATTAAAACAATCTCTAAGTTCCGTTCTCTAACCTTCTCGCACACAAACAACCAATCAAACGCAGCCATTTACCAACCGCAGAAACAGAATGGATGGATAGGAATTTCCCTTTTTAAAATCAATATTCTTGAGCGGTCAATTGCCTGGCACACTGCAAATAGCACCACTGAATAACATGTTGTGATAGAAATAAGCACTGTCATTAAAAAAAAAGTGATGTGGCAGTTGAGTTCAGTATTCAAACTTTCTGATCGTCATGCATTACGTACTTTTGTCACAAATGTATCACAGATGTGATCTTTTCATTCTTGCCTAGTATTGTGTGGCACCCCGTTTTGCAAAATGAATGTCCACATTGTCTCAATGTTTAAAAATCCCCCCATTCATGTACACCTCCTCATTCAAGACTTGACGCCTGATTTATCAGCTGAAATCAACACATCCTGGCCAGTCTGTTTCATGGAAAGACTATGTGTTCCTAATATTTATATATTGATGGCAAGATTTGTGTCAGATACAGTGATAGCCATTACAGAAATCCCCCCATCCTGAATTCATCCTACACTAGTAGCCTACTCCAAAACTGCAGCAAGAATGTAAAAAGCAGGACTTCTATTATAACTAAAACAAAACAAAACAAAAAAAATGTTTTTGAGCCACAGGATGTACACAACTCGAGTGTCACCAATGTGTTCACAGACCTGGGAGGCTGGGGTTCCATAATCTGATAATGAAAGTGTGTTGGCTAGACTACAGTACACGTTATTTTAATTGCAAGTTTCCACGGCACATCATATCTATTAATTATGTACTGCTTCAGTAACAGCAGGGCATAAATCTGGCTAAGTATAGGTGTGAAACGAAGAGTATTACACGGGAGATTTACAGCTTAATTACATTCAGGCGAGGCAGCATCGCAGGGAGTTGAGGCAGGGAGGCAGAAAACTAGGTTTGAACAGTGGTTCTAAACTGACGTGCCATGGAGAGAGCTAAGGCGTGGCTTGTTGGTTTGCTCAAATCTGAAAAAATCTATGTAAAATAGAAAATAATCCATTAGGTTGGTGTTGGCACTCAATGAGTGCTAGGGACCACAACTCAATGCCAAGACCAAGAAAAAAACATAAAGCCTGTATTTTGTATGTAGTCTAAATATAGCATAAATAATAAATGACACATTGAATAAGTACGTAAATAAGTAAAATGTAGCCTATATGCATGAATGATGAATGATGAATGAAAATGCATGCACAGTGCAGTCATAAAGGTCAGCAGCTACAACCATCAGTTGTGATGGTTGAGGAGAGCAATGTGTGCATTATGGGTATAAAGAATGTAAGTGGTTAACGGTTTTCCCCGTATGTTTAGGTGGCTTAGGCTTTCTTTTAGATGGCCTACCTACATCTAGCAAGACCAACTAAAGGAAAATGTGAAAGTTTATATGCAAAATAGTTTGAATCTCTTCTTTGCATATGGCCTTGAAGTGACTTTCTGTAGTGTCGTTTCCTTGTGTAGAGATTCACCATGGGGTTTCGGTACATTAGCTTTATGTTTGATCCTAAAGCATGTTAGACAATCTTCAACCCAATATCCTGCAAAAATACCCAACCCACTGGAAATATTACAACATAAAGTAAGCCTCTAAAAAGTCAGGGACAGCACTGAATTGTTCTGCAGATCAAAGTTAAATTGGTGACAGGCTGGTTAAGGCTGCACTAATGCATAATATTCACACAATGGAATACAGTGAAAAACAATTTAGTTTGAAGGTGGAGTTCAAGGTGTTTGGATTGGTGCAACCACACTGTAGACACTAGGTCCTGATTTGAATCATGATGATGTATTGGAGGGGAGGGCTTTAGTAGTTATGGTCTACATTACTCAGCATGCATTATAAAATTGTTAATGTACCAACTTGTAATGTTCATTCATTAAAGCAAGGTCACAATGATAAACCATTAGTGGCTAAATGGGATCACGAGCAAAGTTATGGCTAGTCGGCCTGCCAGCTAAGGGATATATGAAGTGCAGCACAACAAAGTCAAAATGGTTGTGATCGTGGTTCAATAACAACCACTATAGCAGTAACGATTATTTAGAATACTGAGCAGAACAACCTTGTTATTCTGACCCTAACCACAGAGGTGAGGTAAGAATGCACTATTATCATGTGCAGTTATCTGTGTCAAGGGGATGTATAAGTTGGTTGCAAAGTGTGAGTTTCATGAACCAAGGGTGAAGAAACAAGCAATATAGGTAAAAAGCCGCCTACCCGCACCCTGAATCCTATCTGAAATTAAGATCTGTTTGGCACATGCAGACACCATTCTGTGCATTAGGTAGCTGGTTGCAGCCACTTAAAAGGATGAAGTTCCAGATGGGTTGGACAGCATGTACATTTGTTTAGAACTAGGCAGGACTACACTTCATTTACATTTAACATGAAGCTAGATTTAGGTTTGGAGGCTGTGTTTACAGTATCAACAGCCTTGGTAATACAAAACTCAACCATATTCGCCAGCTTCATATTTGTCTGGAAGGCTTCTGTAACTCCCTGGGAATTCCTGTTGTTGACAACTTTACTACCATTCTGGACAGACCTCATCCTTTTAGGCGCAATGGGATTAATCCTAATAGGTCTGGTTCTCATCTGCTGGCCTTCAACATGGTTCTGGCACTTAAGTCCTCTATCCTCCTTTGGCTAGACCCCTACTGCCTGGTGTTTTTTGAGTATAATCCATAATAACACTGACACCAAACTAATTTCTAGTATTCCTGTTATTATAAACAATATGCCTTCCAGTTGCCATACAAATAAATTAGCTGGGAGGAATCATAGCAATTTAATTGTGGACGACCCCACCTGTGTCTCTTGCCGGTCAGTCTGTCCAACACACCAAGCTGGCTCTCTTAAATATCAGATCTTTATCAAATAAGACCTTTGTTTTAAATGATTTCATTACATCCCATGATTTGGAGTTCCTATTCCTGGCTAAGGGCTGCAGAATGTAGTCATCTTGTTGAACTGTGTCCTCCAAATTATGGATTACTCTACTCCCTCAGTGGTTGTGGCGGGGCCTGCCTGGCTGCCTGTGGCCTTTAAAAACCACTTCAAATGTACTCCTCTCACTGTTGATGAATTTACTAGCTTTGAGGTGCTTATGTTCCTAGATGACTGTGCTAATCCAGCATGTTGCATTGTTATCTATCATACCCCTAAACTGAATGGCAGTTTTTTATCCGAGTTCCCTGAGCCGGTTCACACTGCAGGATAATCTGCACCGACCGTTGGGTCTGACTCTGGTCTTGCATATCAATGATCAATTGGCTACTAAATTTACATCAGTTTATACAGATCTGAGTCAGTCTTTGTCTCAGTTTTTTCACACTGACTTGGTGAATTGCTTTCAGGAAATGTGTGAAATGTGAAATCTGCATTGGTTCCTATTGTACCCATTAAGAACATGTCCGTTCCCACAACTAACACTTCCGTGTGGGTAAATGAGGGGAAGTGTGCTGATGGAAAAATTCTGGATTGCAAGTCTATTATCTGCATATGATGGAGCTGCTGACCTTACTTATCATACTTTGCTGACCTTATAACTGTCAATTGTCACAATCTTAGGTTTCAGTTCAATGCCATTGTTTGTCTTGTTAATAATATACCTTATATTGTCTCTGTCTCCTAGGTTGATGATTCTTTCTTTGCAGATAAAATCAATATTATCAGATCGAATATTATGCTTCCTAACTCCGACTCTGAGCTGCTTTACAGTTCTCCTGTTCTGTTGGACCAGTTTGCCCCAGTTTCACTGCAGGATCTCATAGACACTATCACATATGCAATCATGCTCCAGTCCACTGGATATTATGCCAACTAAATTCCTCAAAGAGGTCCTGGAAGCAATTGCCCCTAGTCTACTCACCATTCTAAACCAATCCCTCTTCTCTGGCTGTCTCCCAGAATATTTCAAGATGGCTACCGTCCAGCCCCTCCTAAAGAAACCTGGCCTCAGTCCATCCCTGCCACAGAACTACAGACTGATCTCTAAATTACCATTTGTTTTAGAAATCATTTAAAAGTTGTTTCCAGGCAACGGAGTTTTTTAGGATAAATATATATTTGACAAATTTAAATCTGGATTTTGCATGCAGCACAGCACCAAAACAGCCCTCTAATGAGTTTGAAATGATATTTTAATGCATGGTACATAATGTTCATGAGGAAGAATGGTGGAGCTTTCAACACTAGCAATCATACTACCTTGATTGACAGGTTGAAATTGACAGGGTTGGTATATCTGCTGACTGGTTTTCCTCCTACCTGTCAAATAGGAAGTTTGCTGTTTCTATTGGCAATCACGTGTCATCATGCACTCCACTGATGTGCGAGGTGCCCCAGGGGTCAATTCTTGGACCTATTCTATTCTCGCTATATATGCTTCTCGTGGGGCATATAATTCACCATTTTGGCTACATCTTTTATCATTGTTACGCAGATGATACACAGCTTTATGTATCAGTCAAACCCAAGGATCCTGACAAACTAGCCGCTCTGCATGAATGTCTGGCCGCTATTAAAGATGGAATTTTCTTCAGCTAAACTCCAGTAAACTGAGGTCCTTGTTATCAGCACAGATCGGACATCTATGACAGTGCCTTGGTCCTTGGTCATTTTTGACCCACATTTCACTAATTCAGTCTTGTTCCGAATGAGAAATACTGCCAAAATCCATTCCATCTTGTCATTTAATAATATGGAGAAAATCATTCATGCTTCTGCTGTGAGGCTAATGACAAAGGCTGCTCGTTGGTCTCACATCACCCCTATATTAGCCACGTTACATTGGCTACTGGTTAAATTTAGGATTGATTTCAAAGTTCTCCCCCCTGTTGATGCTATTGTCTGTTTCATGTTTATTTTTGTTTCTGTTCGTTTTACTTGGACTGCTTTGTGTGCAGTTTTTGTTGTATGAATCACTTTGTAAACTTGGTTTTGAAAAGTGCTATATGAATAAAAGTTACTTTCTTACTTACAGTATGTCTGAACAAAGACAGACTATCCATCAGTGCTTGGCCTAGATAGCATAAGAATTGAGACTGTGAGCTGAAGTCAGTCTGTTTTGGTGCTGTCTTTGCTTCAATACTCAATTGCATAGAGGCCGAAAAAGACCAATCATCAAAAGTTGGCAGTTTGTCATTTTGCATTGCACTCATATTTTGATGACAAATCCATATTACACTAGACTACTGAGCAAATAAAAAAAAGCCAACTTCAGTTCAAGGTACCAAAACTTGAATATTTTACTGCAAATAGTGTACAGCGATAATTCAATAGATGATGAAACAGCAGCAAGGTTACAGCATGAGTCATGTGGAGCTGGGATTGCTCACCAAGACACTACAGTATGACAGCATCACAGGGAGAGTCTTATGATCAAACCCACTGTCATAACAGTGGTATTCAGTAACCCTGTAAATACAGCTCCCTTATTTCCATTATCGTAGAGCAATTGCACAGTAGCAAAATGTATTTCAAAGTATGAGTTGTTATGCAGACACTTCTAGTATTAATACTGCAACAAAGAAAATTAGTCTATTTTACTCTCTGTTAGCAGTGGCTTATGTGTCTCACGATGTGCCCAGTTCCAACAATTTAACCAGTGAAGGTCAGGTGAATTATGGGCCTATTGTGTAGCAAAACAACAAGGTATCTAAAAAATGCTGTGCTTTATTCCTGTCTGAAAAAGGAGTTATACTCTGAGGTTCTCCCAAGCATTCAAGCTACTACTGAATATGAGTCTATAGTAGTAATTCACAACCTTATTGATCTAATACAGATATGTAATGTTTATTCTTATTCTTGTACATCAGTCACAGTCATGATGTGAAGGGTGTGATATAGAGAAGACTGAGAGTTATCTAGTAGCCTGTGTGGTTGAGCAGCAGCACACAGCAGTCATAGTCATGTTACTATGATTTTGCTATGATATACAGACCTGGGCAAGCCAACAAAAGTTCCTTTCAATAACTTTTAATATTTAAAGAGAAAATCAACCCTAAAAGAAAATGTGCATAAATAATTTCTATGGTTATGGACCACTATTTGCCAATAGGCAAAACATTCTCTCAAAGCCAGAAACCAGAGAGCCAGTGTGATGTGTAATGCATGTTGTTGTGCTAACAGTTATGAATCAGAAAATGTTCACATGTACCAAAAAATAACTCTGGGTGGTGTCAATGTGTCTACAAAGTGAGTCTCCAACTGTCACTGTGGCAGCTGCAGGGATTATTTCTTGATTACCTCATCAGTGGAGACATGGCTCTCTTGTTTCCAGCATTGTGAGGGTTGCTAAGGTTCATAAATCAACTCTTAAAATATCCAAGATCATAGAAATAACAGATGTGAATTCTGTCTCAAGTGTTTGCCTGCCTGGAGTGAAAGAAGTGGAAGTGGTTGGCCATTTCAGGACGTAGCACAAGACAAAATCAAATGACCGCAGAAAAATGTTTGAATGGTACGGCCACCCTCAGTGGGCAATGACACAACTGTTAGGGCCAGCAGTTTATCCAGGGGTTTTCCCCAGGTAATACCCGTACTGAAAATGTGTACACTCAAGTTTCTGTGTTGTCATGATACTTCTCATGAGACTGTCACCAGATGGCATATATCCTATAATAAACCTTGTATCATTGCCAGCTTTTACAGTTTTTCTCAGTCGCTTTGGTACATTTCTCAGATCAGAATTGAAATTCTCAAAACTACTTGTTCAACCTCCACATCATCTAGTCACTTGTGCACATCATAAAAGCAGTTTCTCATTCTTTTGAACAAATTGCAAATGCTTTGGCACATTCATGCAAATGATTATGTACAATTGTCTGCTGTTTCCTACATTATCAATTGCTTATGTCATGTTGATCAAAATGTATTATACCGGTTCTCTGTTGAATAGTCTTACCCCCCAAAACATCTAGGCATTAGTTCATTGCATAAGTCATTACATGCAAAATGGTTGAACCAGTTGTCATAATCTGTCAAGCATATTTTCTATACATTTCTATTAAACTTTTTTTGTAAATGTGTCCTGAATTGATGAATTGCTCTCAGGTGAATCTTGACTTTCACTAATGAAGGGGAATGTGTGAAGCATTAGATCAACCAATGATCAACCGGTTCTCTAAAATAGCTCAGAGGTGCATCTCATGAACCTTCAATTGGCAAGCATATATAGACAGAGCACAACACAACACAGTGTTACAAGACAGGAACGTCAGGAGGTGTAGAAAGACCGCACTGTAACTCCCCATACAGCGCTGCATGTACAGTTCTGCCTAAGGGGTGTTTCCTATGTTTACATTTCTAATTTTGTATTTTTTTCCTTTGTGCTATGCAGTGTTGTGAAACAGTCTTGTCTTTTTCTTTTCTGTATCGCAATGACATGGTCTGTCAACAAATTACAGTACAAACAGTAAAAGCATAAATGTGAATCCTGTCCAATCTCTTGCAATCAATCTCCCACATACAGTAATGTGTAACTTTGTACTGTTGAAATTGATATATGCCATACAGAAAAAGTGCAGCCTTGTGCATTTTCAATCATTGTCATCAAAAACTTAGCCATAGTTTATATCAGAAAATACTTAGAGTACACTGTTATATTGACAACATGGCTAAGCATTTTGACTATCTTGTTTGTAAACAATGATGGCACTGACATGTTCATTGACATAAATATTTACTTTTGAGAGATAGACTAAGGATTTTGAGCAAGTTACGGGTTTTTGCAGGTAATCCATTGTGTGGTGCTGTTTGTACGAATTGCTTCGAGAAATGCACTTACTGTTTTGCAAATGTTAAGGATGATTCGAGAAATGTACCAAAGCGACTGAGAAAAACTGGTAAGTTGAAATACATTATTTTTGCCCCGTTTTTGCTTGGTGATACATGAACAATGAAACATTCCCTATGCATGGAAGTCAATGTCACCTGACAGGTCTGACAAAATACAAAGAAGGAAGATAGATACAAACAGACAGCCAGACAGACAGACAAACAGACAGACAGACAAACAGACAGCCAGACAGACAAACAGACAGACAGACAGACAGACAGACAGACAGACATACATACAGACAGACAGACAGACAGACAGACAGACAGACAGACAGACAGACAGACAGACAGACAGACAAACAGACAGCCAGACAGACAGACAGACAGACAGACAGACAGACAGACAGACAGACAGACAGACAGACAGACAGACAGACAGATAGATAGATAGATAGATAGATAGATAGATAGACAATACATGAATGGAGTAGTTGGCCCCAGCTTTGTGTCAGGGTTGAAGGTTGGATGCTAACAACGGTTCGGACTACCTGTGCCAGGGTCATTCTCATGGCACTGACGGGCGACGGCTCAATGTCCACCAACTGCTGCACCGAGCTCAGAGTCTGGCACACACACATACACACAGGCAAGCACCCGAGCACCCACACACCCAAAAGCAGCAGTGCAAGCACACAGGCACGCAAACACAAGGAGGGTTAATGGAAAAAAGTTTAGGGAAAAAGTGTTAGCAAAGATTAGGGACACACAGGAAAGGAATAACACATCCTTGTATAGAGAAATGTTAGAATAACAGTTTATAGAAAGAAAGAAAGAAAGAAAGAAAGTGAGAGAGAGAGAGAGAGAGAGAGAGAGAGAGAGAGAGAGAGAGAGAGAGAGAGAGAAAGAGAGAAAGAACGGGAAAACCGAGAAATAAAACAGCACAGAAGGACAATGACACAGGAGAAGAGGACTAAACATATACATCTATAGAGAGGAATTAGGGCTTATGTCCACTGGGAGACATTTCTTATTTAGCTAGCAAATCTTAGCAACTCGCTGGGGCGTGAAACAGCATGACTCCCACTATTACTATGTGATCACAGGGACCCTGATCGATTGACTACAAGTTGAAATATTTTTAACATTTAGCAACCAGCTGATTTGGAAACATTTTCAGCTCAGCTCATGTAAATGCCTAAAAGGAAGCCAGCACTACAAAGAGAGGTTCCCAGTGGACACGCAACCTTTGGTGTTAAAATTATTAATATTAGAACACACAGAAGATTCATGCTGCGATCATGCTGTCAACAGATACTAGTTAATTGGATAAATCAATCTTGAATTGTGAACATGAAAAAAAAATCTCCTGAAGCCTGAAACAAGGGAGACAAAACCTGTTTTAGAGATTTAGAGTGATCAGAGCCTTGGCTCTCTGGTTTCTAGCTGCAAGTTGTTCAAGTCCACAAATATTAATTGAATGCTCTAAAATTATAGGAATAAATGAATGAGAATTCTGTTTTAGGGGCCCAACTGATTGAGTTGAGCTAAGGGATTTAGTCGTGGACATGAAATGCAGCATTGGAGCAGACAGCAAAAGTAGAAGCGAGGTAAAGCCTGCATGTGACAAGTTCACACAAGACGCCTATTGGTATGTCTGTGTGTGTATACTGTATGTGTGTGTGTGCGTGTATGTGCAAGAGAGAGAAAGGGAGTGCCTGTGTGTGTGTGTGTGTGTGTGTGTGTGTGTGTGTAAACGTTAATATACAGATGCTACAATTCAGAAACAAACCACTCTAAGCACAAGTCCGCCGGTGTGTGAGTATGAGTGTGTGCAGGTGTGTGTGTGTCTCACCGTGTCACATTCACTGGGCTGGAACTGGAAGTCGTGTGCTTTGTGAAACACTGGGTTCTCCTGCATGAACAACTGCTGGTTGAACTCCTGTATTACCTGAGAGACAGCCAGAGAGAGAGTTACACACACAGACACACATATACACACACACACAAACACACACACAAATTAATGCACACAAAGTGCTGGTGTTGGTGTTGGTGCAGTACATAAAACTTTGAATTACAAAAAGTCCAAGCCTTGCCAACATTTTTTGCTATTAGTTGTTTTTCCTCACTGGATATGTGTCACATTGTTTGAAACACATTATGATTCTACATTTGTCCCTTGGTTTCCTTAGAAACGCCTTGTTAGCATTCCAGCATTCCTCATTTTGAAATGGTTTTGGTTATAAAGTGTTGAATACTAACAATGCTTCCAAAAGCCATTCCTAGACAAACTACAAGACAAATGTCGATGCTTTTCCTCCCACTATGTGACTTTGAAGAAAAATAGAGCCTGGTGATGAAAAATAGCCAAGTCAAAGACAAAATGTCACAGTATCCCATTCATATCTCTAAAGAGATAAACAAAGGTTTATAATCTCTTTGATCAGCTTATTGTGTGAAGAAGAGTGACTGCTGTTTAAGAGCTACTCCCTGAAGTATCTGCAGTGAGACCAGAAATTACATGTTCAGGAATTACAGCATTTTGGATTACTCCACACTTACATGTGTGACATTGTTTGGAACAAACCCACACTAATTCACAAATAATACTCAAAATGCTGCCTCTCTTGCTAGGTCTGACCCACCCTGGTGGATTTGTCCAACAAGAACTGGCAGGTGTTGTGTGTGGCCTGGGAGGCCTCCAGCTCGGTGCGACACAACGATACCAGGTAGTCTTTCACATGCTCATAGATCCCGCCATCCAAGGCCTAGAGGACAGAGAGAGAGAGGGACACGAGAGAGAGGGGCAGGGGGGTTACAGAAAAGACTGGATTAATTCAGTGTATTTCCTTAATCCTTAATAATAAAGAAGAGAGACCAAGGGAATCAGACAAAGAGACAGACATGAGAGAGACAGATAGAGAGAGAAGGTGAGTAAAGTGACTTACTATTACTGTTGACTATAACAAAAGCTTTAGCAATATATATTGTACAATAGAGAGCATACCGTTTTATGAATTAAACTGAACTGAGAGAAAGAGAGAGAGAAAAGAAGCTAGAGAAAGAAAGAGAACAGAGGCGAGACAAAGAACGAAAGGGAAGAGCGAGATGGCAGAAGGTCAAAGGATAGACCGAGCAGGTGTTTTAATTTGATAGTTCTTATCATTAGGGCTTCTGATCTACTGAGATAAAGACATTTTAATGAAGTGTGGAGTCCAAATGAACAGTCTTTCTATGGAGAGCCGGGATAGTGCTGCCAAGCTGCAGACCAGGCTGCCAACAGATCAGAGAGAGAGGAGGAGAGAGAGAGAGAGAGAGAGAGACAGAGAGAGAGAGAGAGAGAGAGAGAGAGAGAGAGAGAGAGAGAGAGAGGGGAACGAAGAGGAGCACTTTCAAAGGAAATAAAAAGTATTGGTGGGTGAGAGCGAGAAAGACAGAGGATAGATAGAGAGAAAACTGAGGGGAAGCGAGACGTGTGTGTGTGTGTGCGTGTGTGTGTGTGTGTGTGTGTAGTGTTCTTTGGATAGCATTCTCACAGCTGCAGGGGAAGGTGAAGAGGTTCAGATTCCAACTCAACAAAACACACAGACCACAGACACACACACACACACACACACACACTCAAATACTGAGACGCACATACTCTCCTCTGGCCAAAGAACTTTATAAAGCTAACACTCTCGGGAACCTGCATACACTCTCTGCTGGCCAAATTATATTTTAGGCCAAGTCTAAAACCTCACAAACACCTACTCTACACACACACACACACACACACACACACACACGCAAAAACACGTATTTTAATACCCCCCCCACACACACAAACACTGGCAAAATGTTTTAAGTGTAGCATTTGTACAATTGCAAGCACACACACACGCGTGCGTGCGCACACACACACACACACACAAACACACACACACTTATGAAACAATGGCATACTGACAAGGAAATTATGTCATTAAGGCTGGGTTGTTGGCTGACTAGTTTCTAAATGTTCCCTCATCTCTCCGTTCCTTTCCTCCTCCCCCTTTTCTTTTCTTCTCTTCCTCCCCTCCCTCTCTCCACTCATCCATTTACGGTAGTGTTTAAATGGAGTGAGTCAGCGTCCAGAAAAAGCCCCTAGTCCCTGTATCACCCTCAGTGTGTGTGTGTGTGTGTGTGTGTGTTTGTATGTGTGTGTAGAATGACTGTATGAGACTGCACAATAAGTACAGTAGAGCAGACCAGACAAGGCAGAAGAGGTAAGTACGTGTGTGTGTGTGTGTCCTGCAGAGGACTTTTTAGATGGACAGTCATAACAGTACCACTAGCCAACAGCAGAGGGAGATGTGGAGCGATTAGTTCTTCCACTGCCCTTTCCCTATAACTGTCGCATTAAAAAGGGCAATACCACTCAATATAATATGTCATGTTATTCCTGCAGCCTAAGCCAGTCCAATCAGTATTTAGGAACATGAACAACTCTCTCCTCTCTCCTCTTTTACAACTAATTGAGCTTCACATTATGGAAGAAAATATACCCTTCTCCCCAGAAAATCATTCTATTTGCTGTCACAGTCACCTTTTCATATTTTATCATTTCTTTCTCTATGGAGCTGCAAAAGGTTTGACATCCAAGACTAGGGGACAGAAAAAGTCTTGATTCTGGCTAAAGGACGGTAATGCACTTTCGCTACTGCAGAACGAGCTGTCGGCAACATATTTGAATGGTGAAATTTACTACTATGAGTTCCAATTCATAGTACTTCAAAATGTCACACCAAC
Organism: Centroberyx gerrardi; assembly: GCF_048128805.1. NCBI lineage: Eukaryota > Metazoa > Chordata > Actinopteri > Beryciformes > Berycidae > Centroberyx > Centroberyx gerrardi. The sequence goes on along the minus strand of NC_136002.1, from coordinate 16,391,405 downwards.
AGTGGCTGTAGCCAATGATCTATGTCCATGGCAATGCACCACAATGACAGCACATGCATGATATTTCATGGGATTACTATAAATACTGCTGAACATGGACACAGTGTGGGAAAGCAGTGATGACCTCTCCAGTAGCTGGAGAAGCTGGAGCTGCAAAAAGTCTTGATTATATCAAGTTATGGTTCTGTGGTTTTACAGGACTACTGCCTCTTGGTTTTGGTCCTTCTGTTGGATTGCTGTTATTACTGAAGTTCAGGTTATGACCTGTAAGTACTACAAATAAAACTGCAGAGGAAGGAGAGGGAGATTAGAGGAGAGACAGAGTGAGCAGATTGGTCCCCTCTAGCGCTGTCCCTCATTCTCTTTGTGCTTGCGTGTATGTATTTGTGTATGTGCATATTGCCCCGCAGTCCTGTCCTTCTGTCACAAGGACCTTCTATCTATTATTCAGGATGGCCTCGTAGTATAGATGCTCATAACAAGCCTGAGGCAGAGTCTGTGAGAGAGACGGAGAAAGGGAAACAGAAAGAGAGAGAGAGAGACGGAGAGATAGGCAAGGACAGTGAAAGATGAAGACAGAGAGCGAAAGAGAGAAATGCAGCAACAAAGGGAAAAACCGAGATTAAAAAGAGACACGGCAAAAGAGATGTGAGACAGAGACTAAAAGAGAGCGAGAGAGAGAGAGAGCAGGCGGTGGGATAATTAAAATGGTATCTGAAGAGTCTTAGAAAAGTTAATGAGCTTTTCAGGAAATTTTCTAATTGAATACACACTATCTAGTACAGTGCCTCAGCATCTCACTTACTTCTATTGTTCAGGCAGACAAGGGAACTGAAACAAGTAAAATTACTAGTGCAAATTCATCTAGCTGCTGTTAACCCAAGTGTGTGTGTGTGTGTTTAACTGCCTCAAACAAAAGCCATGATGACGTGTGTGTGTGTGTGTGTGAGAGAGAGAGAGAGAGACTGACATGTTTGTGTTTAAAAGGATGACTTCATCACCACGACACTCACTCAGCTGAGCAAGTTATTCACCGCACAGTAGCTGAAGTGTGTCTGTCAGTCTAGAGGGCAGAATGTCATTGTGTGTGTATGTGTGTGTGTGTGTGTGTTTATGTCAGTCTAGAGTGTGAGTGTCAGTCTAGAGGGCAGACTGTAATTATCTTTGTGTTTGGTGGGATCGAGAAAGAGAAAGAGAGAGAGAGAGAGAGAGAAAGAGAGATTTAGACGGAGATGGCGAGGTAGAAACAGGGAAAGTGATTAAGAGATAAAGAGATGAAGAGATGGTGAGCTGGGGAGACAAAGAAATAAAGATAGAGACAGAAAGAGGTAGAGACAGAGAAAGAGGGGCGCAACTCTGCAGGGCTGACGTGTGTGTGTGTATGTGTGTGTGTGTGTGTCCAGCTGTAACAGCACCTGTGCTGTCAGTGACATTTATACCATAAAAGACACTGTGACAAAACACTGTCAAGAAACATGGATGGTGAGTTCGCACCAGGCAACAATAGCAACTGGGGATAAAAACTAATAGCCAACAAGTGAAAACTAGCAGACTAGAGTGCTAGTTACAAGCTTATGAGTGTGTGGGTGAATAATGCAATATTGTTTTTCATTAGCTGCACTGATGTTGTATATTTTTTATTTAATCTGTTGTTATGTTTAAAGTAAAACAAATGTATGAAAGTTTAATTTCAAGCAAAACGAAACCTTAATTTGATGGAGTCTTTCAAAGTAAAAATTAGGTCAACAATATGAAATCATAGAGATGAAAAAATAGTAAATTGTATCTGATAGCATAGCTTATATGTACTTGTCATTCTCTCCTTCTGATCACCCTGAAATGACATGAACTGGATACAAGCTTGATATTTATCCTCTGCATACAGACAACCATGGTTGCCCATCATGAATAATTAAGATTATGTGTTATGTGTCTTTGTAATTGTTTTAAAGTAAATGTTGTGCTGTGCAGTGTCAGAATGAAGAGGAGAAAACTGATGTCAGGCATGTAACTGATTTATAAAAAAAAATAAAATGTGTGACAACTAAAACTAAAACAGAATGAAATAGTAGTTATTTGCATGAGGTGCCAAACAATAGTGATGAGCTTAAAATCGTGGTGCACTGTTGTATGTCATGTGAAGGTGCTGGGTGTAAAAATATAATATAAAGATTCATTGCTCACTTCCACCCAAAGTTGAAAGCACACAGAAGATGATGTAACATAACTGATGCAGCCACCTCATTTGCATGCATCCTTTGATGAAGAGTGGTATCAATTTGTTCAAAAGGTGGATGACTCGTTTTGGAATATAATCTTCCAAATCTTGAATCCAGAGAAGCAAGACTCTAATTTGTGAAATCATAATTTTTTCATGTGTGATTTTTTTTTTCAAACTACTTCATTGATATTGAAAACGGAGCCTGACTTTGTGGACTCACAGAATGATTGAGTTTCTACTTTTTAAAATGAGCTTTAATTCTAAGTAGGGCACTTCTTTGGGACTAGAAAATCTACCCCCATTCATGGAAAATCGCTCTGGTTATTATCAGAGTTTATAAAGTCGGTATTTCTTGTCAGTGGTATAGTATAGGAAAATATTTCTATGGCACAACAGACTAGAGTCTCAGCTGCCTTGTTTCTGGTTCATTGAAATCTGCAACTTTGCACTGAAATGTACAATAAGATGTGAATCCAGGATTTTAGGTGGATTTTCTTTCACACCCCTTAAATCTCTATGTATATTTTCATAGATCAATCTATCTATCTATCCATCCTTCTACATACATACATACCTGTATGCAGTGCAGTAGATCTGTATGGTAGTAGCGGTCGTGGTGAGCGTTAGCGGCAGCTAGCGTGAGCAGGTAGTCATTCCTGGCCTGGGTCGCCTTGGAGTTGCAGTCGCTCCTCTTAGCTTTCAACTGGAGAGGGAGACAGAGAGAGAAGGAGAGAGAGAGAGAGAAGGGGGTGGGGGGTGGGGGGTTTATAATATTACAATACTGCATTAACAGATTGGGGCTTTAAGCCCAAGTGGAGTAATTCAGCCTCTTCCTCGGTCCGGGGCTTATTAAAGAAACGGACAGATACAGACACACAACCCTTTAGACTCTGCTTGACCGCTCTGGATACAGAGAGAAAGTGAATGACCCATTGTGTGTGTGTGTGTGTGTGTGTGTGTGTGTTCTCTTACCTTAACACTAGCTTTCTGTAAACTAATTCTTGACTGAAACAGCCCCAGCTTAGACCTGAGAAAAACAAGAGCAGATGGCAACGATGAACAAATTAATTTTGATAATAATGCATCATCAATATCTGTAGTTGGTTCATTTCTCTGCTGTTTCATTTGTATTAAGCTAAAATGCTGAATTAAATTAATACAAAGTAATCTAAGCTTGCACACTCAAAAATACTACAGCTAAATCATAGGCAATATACTGTAAGTATTTGGACACACCATGTACCTTTCGACTCAGATTTCATTCAGAGGATATTAACAATGAACTAAGATAGAGAGGAGACAAAGATCCAGGCATTACTAATACATAATGACTTTGATGTGTAACCTCTGTTTCAGAGCAGGCATCATAAATTTACCCTGAACAGGCTGGGGCTTGAGAGCAAGGGCAGACGTTATAAATCTTGCCCTGATGCAGCCATCGAGATTAATCGATGTTGACATCAGAGAGACCTGTCTGATAAAATGATAGAGGGAGCCTATGTGCGCGCGCGTGTGTGTGGTCTGCTTCTTTGGGCTGCTGCTCTGTGTGTATGTGTCACTGTGAATGAATATAGGAATATGAATATGTATTTGTTTGTGTGTGTTTTGTCTACCTGCTTTGCCAGAGTCTATGTATATGAACTGTATGAAGTACGGAAGTCTTTGTTTATGTCTATGCCTCAAAGTGTGTAGTTGTGTGTGTGTGTTTGTGTGTGTTAGTGTGTATTCCATCCATCCACTCACACACACACGCATGCAAAATGCATTAAGCGTGTGAAAATATAGTTTTGCCTGCCTGTGTGTGTATGTACGTTTTGTTTCTGCTTGTGCTACTGTGTGTTTTTGTGCCACTAGGCATGAGTGTTAAAAGTATAAATTGCGTGTGTATGTGTGTGTGTATGCATTCACACCAATTCCTCTCTGTGTGTTCCATGTCCCTGACAATGACTAATGTCCCACCTTCTCTCTCTAATGAAAAACCTTTGAGACACACCCACACACACACATAATGGCACAGTGGCAATGCAGTAATTTCTGTTGCTGTGGTTTCCTATTGAGTGATAGAGAACAGAACAGACTTGACTGGCCAATCAATATGGGTGTTAAACCGAGCCAAGAATTAAATGACGGGAAAGTCTCACTACTGCTACCTAGGGCTAGGTAGAAAACGATACCTATCAGTACTGGACCACACTATTGACTGAGGCATTGAAAAGCTTCAACTTATGATTGGGAATGCAAGTTTTCTACTACTTTATGGGCGGTTTTATTGAGAAAATTATAGGGCTGCCCCCTAATAGTCGACCAAACGTTAGTCGATGAGAAGAGTCTTAGTCGACCAAGTTTTCATTGGTCAGTTAGTCGCAGGAAAAAAAAACCCCAAAAAAACCCCTCAAACTCCATTCGGGAGCTGCGCCTTGTCGTTAAAAAGTTATTAGACCAGGGTCGCCAACTTTGGGTACCTGGCTGGAGTGAGATTTTGATGCCATCAAACTACAAAGCAAGGAATCTCTGTCTGTCTGTCTGTCTGTCTGTCTGTCTGTATGTATGTGTGTATGTATGTGTGTATGTATGTGTGTGTGTGTCCTTCGCATATCTCGACAACCATTCGTCCGATTTACTTCACACTTGGCGGGTGTATTGCTGGGGACCCAAGGACGTGCAGTGTCGGATTTGGTGCAATTTGGACACGCGACACGTTCAATTTTAATAAACTTTGAATAAACAAGCGAACAGCGCTCTGTGCAGCAGCGGGGCTCAAAGCAAGCGACTGATAGCCTACGCCTATTGTGTGTTTTTTTTTGGGTGAACCAGAGTGTATTTCACCGGTGTTTCTGACCGTGAGTAGCCGCGACTTGGGTGTGTTTTTTCCTGTGAACCAGAGTGTATTTCACCGGTGTTTCTGACCGTGAGTAGCCGCGACTTGGGTGTGTTTTTTCGAAAAATATATATTTAAATAATTAAATGAATATCATAAACGTGTGACGACTAGTCGACTAATGGCTTGAACTAACGACTACTAGTCGACTAGGAAAATCTTTGGTCGGGGGCAGCCCTAGAAAATTAATTAAGCTTATATTATGAAAAGCAATGGAAGAAAGCATTGCTTTAGAAAGGAAAGAACTGGTATCTGTCCTATGAAGGAAAACATCACAAACTACTTTTGTGTGTTTTACAGGTTTAGTTCATTAGATGGATTCATATCAACAAAAGTTACACTCTTGAATGCCTCTAAACAATATACTATCCACTTCTGCACCAGCAGCACATTTGGTGTGACAGGAGATAAACTCTGAAGTCACTGTCTAAGATTCACTACTTATGCAGCTACTGCTTTTTGGTTTCGCAGGGAAGATCAATCTCTCTTGTTTCTGCCTCTGCTTCCTCTTTCTCTCTCTCATGCACACCACTACACATATGCAATCGATGCAGTTGGTTCTTCCTCAGAGCTAACACACACACACACACACACATACACACACACAATCACCTCTATGCACACACACATTCTCTCTGAGGTTAACCGACTTCACTTCTTGATAGCATTCTTTCTGACAATGTAGGCCACCTGTTTAGTCGTAGTATTTCTACGTGTACACACAGCCCTCCATACACCCACGTGCATGCACACACACACACACACACACACAGTGCAGCGGTGAACTTACTTGGCCTCTATGTCAGCCTTCTCTCGTACAGCGTGGGCCACCTGCTCACAGTCGTAGTATTTTTTCTTGGCCTTCGCCAGCTCCTTCACCGACTCCTGCAGCTCTGCCTGGATACCACTCAACTGGTCTATGGTCTACGGAGGGAGAGAAAGAAGAAAAATAAGGAGAGTATTAGAAAAAGGGCAAACAAAATAAAACAAAGGCTAACTGAGTGAGTACATCCCAGGGATTTTTGATACAGAGAAATGGAGAACCAAAGATTGGCCCTGACAGCACCAGAACACCCACTCTCCACACATCCACACACCTTTTTGAGTTGCTGTTCTTTGTAGAGTCGTACAGTCTTGGCCGGGTCTGAAATCTGACTCTTGTAGTTGTCACACACGTTGAGCCTGGACTGGCTCACCTGCACTGTTCCCTCTAAGTAGGACCTCCACACTGCATACACATTCCTAGACAGAGAGAGAGAGAAGAAGCACTGCTGCTGTACTGCAACTCCAAACCCCAAGAGCAATTATTTTTGAAAATCCTGCAGTTCGAAAACAGGACAGATGCAGGGTGGGAGGATTTTTACAATTGTTACCACTGTATGACTACCACTATACCTCTCGGTAAGAGAAACACATGCATACATGCATGCACTAATGTATGAATGTATGAACATGCATGCACCGGGGATGTAAATCTTGTGCCAGTAAAAGTGTGAATTACAGAGTTAATTCCTTCATTTCTGGTTTTCATAACAGATTTAAAATTGGGTAGTAGACCATATGTTTTTGCTAGCACGCGCCATCTTGGATCAAGCCAGTTGAACTGGAACTGGCTCTCATGTTAATACATGACTTCTGAATAAAAAGCTTGATTCTAGTCTTACATACACTTATGAGCGGTGGAGCTGACTGCAGGAGCAACCCACTGAGCACTAGACATCATTTCAACATTGCATCTAGGCCTGCTTCAATATCAATCAAAAATATACACCAGAGAAGTCAATTTGTACAAGAAAATGCTTTATTTTTGTCATATAACCCAGAAGACTACTTGTAGCCTAGACGTCCATTTAGACGTCTTTTAAACAGCTAATCAATGTAAAATTGCTCTGACGGAAGCAACAGTAAAATAGCTGTGAGAACACAGAGTAGTGATAAAAACTCACACACATGCAGGTGCGCACACACACATACACACACATATAACTCATGCACACATACACTCAGAGAGGGAAAACACATACAGGTAGTGAGATCAACACACACAAGCATGCACAAGTGATACAAGCACACTTATGGACACATGCATACACACACACGCACACACACACATGCACACCTACCTGTAGTCAGTTCTCTGGTCATCAGGGTTGATTCCAGGCCAGTCTCTCTTTAGGTACTGACTGGCCAACTTCTGCAGAGCCTGAAAACACACATGTAAGAATGTATCGCAAATGTTAGACAACATTGACAACAAAGGACATTAAAGGCAGGACATCTCCAGTTTTCTGATTAACATTCAATGCCAAATCGCTGGAGAAGATGCCTTCCAATGCTATAAAAAAAAACTTTGTTACCATTAGAATAAACAGTAGGAATAAATGATCGGAACAATTTGGATCTGTGAGTCTGCGCGGTTGGATACTCCACACAGTTTTTATAAATGATTCCCGGTCGACTGGTGCGTGGCATTTTCAGATCAACAGAGAGAAAATGAAATCTACTGCGAGCAGCTCAAGGGGGATACAGCACATTATAGAATGTTTCATTTGACTGTGATACATTTACTGACGATTGTTAATATAGTATTTTAAATTACAAAAGTATACAGGGCTTTTGAGAGGCTGCGAGTGATAGCATTGCCAGAAGTCTCTCTAAGAACACATAACATCCTTTACAGACAAATCTACTGGAGCTCATTCAGAAGACGGAGGTGAGGAAAAGG